>NC_012879.2:34470338-34637040 GCF_000003195.3 Sorghum bicolor
ATAATTCATGTATTATATTTCAGCAGCAAGTTCATCACTTAGCAACTATCCACTAGATTAGCACCTACTCTAAGCATACACTTGAGTCTTTAAGCATTACAATAATAACCGTATCCGGATTATCACATAGCCATCATCATTCTCATCATAACCATTAAGTTTATTTAGTGAATTCTACGTTGCCGCTGCCCAAGTCAAGTTCTCACTATCCGGGAGAGACGGCGATTCGAATCGATTCCTATCCAGCTGGAGGGGTATTCCTAACACTCACCCAAGCATACTTCATGACGGCAGCTCGGATCACCTTTAGCACAACTCCGGACCAATTCGCGGGTCCGTACGGCGCCGCACCCCTAGGGACCGCCAATCTGCCAGGGTCAGGACTCTAACCTGACACCTCGGTCTTACGCCATTGACTCCCCGCACATCCTTGCTACCAACCAGGGTGCGCACTTGAACTGAACGGGGTATCCGGCTGGAGATACACTCGTAGGCTTCGCGGTCGGAACGGCTTATCCGGCCAACTAAGTGATAGGCATGCGTTCAACATGACACGGGGACATACAGCGATTCGGTCCTTAAACGACACAGACGGGGATAGATTCACACCCAAGACCTCCATGCCTTGTTGCTGCACTATCGTCATCCCGCCCGGTCTCAAGTTCATTATTAGCACATGGTTATTTCCACGATAGCAAATATAGCCAACCGTGATCATCATCCACCTATCTCTCGCAGGTGACAGGAAATCACCCGGCTTCTACCGAGCTAAGCATAGCTAAGCAATACTTCGATCCTGGACCTACTTTGGTGAGGTATGCGGTGGACAAGGTAGTCATTATGCAGCAAGGGTGTCATATCAACGCCTACCACTTAATGCATCAATATATATAACCATAGTCAATTGATAGCTGAACACAATTAACAAAATAGTAGGAGGCTTATAATGCTCCGGGGCTTGCCTTCAACGTAGGTAGAGGGACGGTGGTCAGGGCACTCCAGCAAATCCTCCTCCTCCTCAGCTCCTTGAGGTAGTTCCACTTGCTGTCCTTCCGGCTCCGGCAGCTCGAACTCCAGCACCGTTACTCCCTTGGGTACACCTATGTATGCATGACAAGGAAATGAATATAGAGAATGCACATATGATGTATGATGTCATGATGAGGAGCCAAAGGAATATAAAACAAGGTATAGCATGAGCATAACTTCTAAGATTAAGTGAATCATGGATTAACAAGTAAGTGCATACTTCTTTTCTGGTAGAGAGACTAAATAGACAAGTTAAACAAGTCCTAGCTACTCTTACCCAGTCACTGGTTTAATAGGCAAACCAACCAGTCACAAGTTCCAGCTATAACTCGAGTATCACTTAACCAAATTAAGCAAGTAAGTACTTTCTGGAAAGCTTAACAAATTGTCTACAATTTACTTTTAGACATCCCAGCATGATTCCCAACCGAAATATGCTAAGACATACAAAGTTGGCTGGCTGCTCTGGAAATTCCAGAGAGCAAGCACTTTGTAGCAGCTACTTGAAATATGCATAACTTTCAAACTACTCAACCAAATGTCATGAAATTTGGACACGAAGTAGATCAGTAAGTTAGCTACAAGTTTGTTGTAGACAAGTTTCCCAGAAAACACAATCTTCACATAGCTCTTAATCAATTTCCATCAGCTGTACAGAAATGCTCTAGGAAAGGCAAAAATAGCTAAAATAATATTTTGCACATATTGAGAATATATCACAGGGATAAACCAATTGCACCAATAGATAGAACATATCTAAGAAACACCAGAAAACATCATGGCAAGGTCTAAAACTATTTCTATCATCACCTTTTCCATTTATTTAATTATTAAGGTGATTTAATGAACATATACTCCAATTGTTCCAAAACTCCTAAGAAAATTACAGCAAGCTACTTTTGCTAACATAAGATCACTGTAAAATTTTCAGAACATTTGCACATACACATTGTCAGGTATAAAAATAACAAGCTAGTAAAGGCATGCAAGGCATAAATGTGAAACCCTATCAAAAAGTGTCAAACAACAGATTTCGAATTTTTCCTAGCTTTGTCCACACATAAGTACAACACTCAGCAAGTTTCACCATAAAAGGAGTTATACTTTAATTATCAAAAATACCACAAGATTCTCCTATTTAAGCAAGGATTAATTTTAACTTCCCAACCAGGCTTCCAAAAATCATGACAAATTTATCAGAGCCCAATTATAACATAAGTAACAGCTCCCAAAATTTGCATGGTCCGCAGATCAATAGATCTCCAGATAAAATTACCCACTAAAAATCCATGATTAATTTATATCTATTTATTTCTGCAAAAACATGGCATGTTTCATATTTTTATTAAAAACTAGAATTCTGCTGGAACCTAGTAAAATTGGAATCACCACATTTGGATCTCTAAAACTCCAGATATGAATTTTACAAAAACAGCTTTGGCTCTGCACAACAGTGAACCAGAGGGGGTGACACAGAGAGACTGACATCCGGGACCCACGCATCAGTGAAACGGGGACAGGGGAGATAATCGTCGCCGGCGAAGCTCGACGACGACGAGGTCTCGGCCGGATCTAAGGGCACCTACGTGTTCCTCTCGTCAAGGCGACTCTGTTGACCTACTTTACGCGCGCTCTACTGGACTCTAGGGTGCTCGCCGTCGGGAATGGCGGAGCGGCGGCGCTGCGCGGCGATACGCCGACGGATCCAGGCAATGGCGACGCGGTAGAGTGTCATGCCAAGCATCAGTGATCCGAGGGGAAGCGATAGGAACAAGAATGGAGGGAAATGGTGGAGCAGAGAGGCCTGGCCACGTTGCCGGTGAGCTCGAGCGGAACTCCGGCGAGGAAGAACTGCTCGGAGCTCGGCAATGCCGCCTTACCCGTGCTCGACAGTGGCCAAGGAGGTGACGCCGAGGTAGAGGAGGCTCTGGCGAAGCTTTTGGCGGGCTGGCTTGGCCGGAGACGGCGAGAAGAGCTCAGGCGATGCGGCCGTTCCACGGCGGAGCTCGCCGAGGCGAAATGGAGAAGGTAGAGAGCGCTGGAGAGGCGAAATGAGGACGGCCGGGGCTCGGGGTGGCGTCGTGGCGTCCAAGTGAAGGCGCCGGGGCTGACAGGCGGGGTCGCCGTCGACGTATGGCCGCCACGGGTCATCCACGCGTCGGCCGGCCGGCGACTGACGAAACTGAATCGCACGATTTAGTCGTCGTCGACCGTGTCTGAAACCCAAAGTTCACCGGTGTTTTACTCTCAGCTCACTCGATGGTTTTGGCTCAAACTTGTTCCTTTGGATAGAGCTACACGAGTTCTACAACTTTGATTACAAGACTAAAGTCTAACTCGGTCTGGATTTCAAACTACAAAGCTCCCAACAACCCTTGGTCGAAACTGCATGATCCAACACTTAGCCAAATTCGGCTAAGTATGAAATCAGCCGTGATTTTTGGCTTGTGAGAAATTTTTGGATGTGTTATAAGCTTTTTCATAAAAAGTTATCAACATAACTTTTGTAGCTTATGAAATTCTCTACAACGTTGCTTTAGGTGCCAAAGACATGCAAGGTTTCTAACAATACTTTCATAAAACATCTTTGAAAAGAGGTCTAGGAGTCAAAACAAGCCATTCTAGGTTCAACCCTAACCTTGGGGCATTTTTGGCCAAAACCTTCAACATGGACTTTGCTCCAAATGATATTCTAGACATGATTGAAGTATTTTGGAAGACAATGTACATTTATTTGCATTGGTTACCCCTTATAGTTACTCAATTCAAGTCACACAAGCAATTCAATCATACATGGTATACATAAGAGGACATGTGATCATGATAGATGCTTATGAATGAGCATGATGATGCTTATGTTGATGCAATGCTCATGGTTAACATGCAAGCTAACACTAGGAGTGTTACAACCCTCCCCCCTTACAAAAATCTCGTCCCGAGATTTGAAAGACGTACCATTTTTCGTAGAATGAGGGATAAGTTACTTGTAAATAGTCTTCCCTTTCCCAAGTGGCATCTCTCTCATTTTGACGGTTCCACAAAACTCTAAAAAGTTTGATCACTCTCCCACGAGTAACCCGTTCCTTGACATCAAGAACTTGCATAGGCTTTTCTTCATAAGATAGGTCTGACTGCAACTTGATATCTCTTGTTTCAACTCTCTCTTCGGGCACACGAAGACACTTCTTGAGTTGAGACACGTGGAATACAGGGAAAATAGCTCTCATTTCGGGAGGTAGTTGTACTTTGTAAGCTACCTTACCACTCTTCTCAATGATTTGGTAGGGACCCACATACCTAGGGGCAAGTTTTCTTTTAACACCAAAGCGATTTACTCCTTTCATGGGTGATACTTTTATGTACACAAAGTCACCTATTTCGAACTCGATTGGCTATCTTCTTCGGTCAGCATAGCTTTTCTGCCTAGCTTGGGCAGCTCTCATGTGTTGCTGAATGATGAGAACTTGTTTCTCAGCTTCCTTGACGAAGTCAATTCCGTAGTACCTCCTTTCACCTGGTTCGACACAGTTTAGAGGAGTTCTACATTTGCGGCCATACAAAGCTTCGAAAGGGGCCATTTGGATGCTTTCTTGATAACTATTATTGTAAGAGAATTCAGCTAACGGTAGCCATTTCTCTCATGCACCCTTGGAAGATATGACACATGCCCTCAACATATCCTCTAGAATTTGATTCACACGCTCAGTCTGACCGGAGGTTTGAGGATGATAGGCTGAACTGCGAACCAATTTTGTACCAAGGAGTGAATGCAGATGCTCCCAAAAGCGAGCAGTGAACTGAGGGCCTCTATCAGAAATGACAGTGCGAGGCACTCCATGCAATTTAATTATCTGAGAGAAGTACAACTCAGCATAGTCAGATGGCCGGTATGTAGAGTGTATAGTTATAAAATGAGCTGACTTGGTTAAACGGTCAACAATCACCCATATAGAATTGTGTCCTTTTTGAGTCAGGGGAAGTCCAACAATGAAATCCATGCTGATTTCTTCCCACTTCCAACCTGGAACCGACAAGGGTTGCAATAAACCTGCAGGTTTGAGGTGAACTGCCTTCACCCTGCAGAAAGTATCACACCTAGCAACATAAGCTGCTATCTCTTTCTTCATTTTGGTCCACCAGAAACGAGGTCTCAAGTCTTGGTACATTTTGCTACTCCCCGGATGAATGGACAACTTGGAAGAATGAGCTTCTTCTAAGATCTTGTTGCGTAGGTCACGGTCTTTGGGTACTACTAGTCGATTGTCAAACCACAGTACACCATTCTCATCTACCCTGAAATGCTTGGTGTCTTGCTCTTGCATCTTTCTCTTGATATGAAAAATACCAGGATCAGATTTTTGGAGCTCTATGATTTGACTCTCTAATGAGCAACTGACTATAATGTTGTGCAGGACCGCAGGATGCAATAAATTGAAGCCTTCCTCTAGGAGAGGTCTAACATGTTGTTTCCAACTGAGAGCATCAGCTACAACATTGGCTTTGCCTGGATGATAGTGTACTTCTAAATTGTAGTCTTTTATCAATTCTAGCCATCTTCTTTGTCTCATATTCAGCTCGGGTTGTGTAAAGATATATTTGAGGCTCTTATGGTCAGTGTAAATGTGACAAAGATTACCCAACAGATAGTGTCTCCAGAGTTTCAATGCATGTACAACTGCTGCTAACTCTAGATCATGAGTAGGGTAGTTGGCTTCGTGTTTCCTCAGTTGCCGAGAAGCATAGGCAATAACTCGGCCTTCTTGCATAAGCACACAACCTAGGCCAGTGCCAGATGCATCACAAAAGACATCAAATGGCTTTTCAATGTCAGGTTGTGCCAAAACGAGAGCGGTGGTCAGCAAATGGCGTAGAGTGGTGAAAGCAACTTCACACTCCTCGGACCACACAAACTTCACATCTTTTTGCAGTAGCTTGGTCATAGGCTTAGCTATTTTGGAAAAGTCTGGAATGAAGCGCCGATAATAACCAGCTAGACCGAGAAAACTCCGAACCTCGTGCACTGAAGTCAGGGCCTTCCAGTCGAGAACCTCTTGCACCTTTGACGGGTCAACAGAAATACCCTCTTCGGATAAAATATGGCCTAAGAAAGGCACTTTCTTCAGCTAAAACTCACACTTGCTGAACTTGGCATAGAGCTGATGTTCTCGCAATCTAGTGAGTACAATCCGAAGGTGCTTCTCATGTTCTTGTGCATTTTCAGAATACACCAATATATCATCGATGAACACCACCACAAACTTATCCAGTTCAGGCATGAACACCGAATTCATCAGGTACATGAAATGAGCAGGGGCATTAGTTAGACCAAAGGACATGACTAAATACTCATACAACCCATACCTGGTAGAGAAAGCCCTTTTAGGAATGTCTTCAGGGCGGATCTTGATTTGATGATACCCACATCTCAGATCGATTTTGGAGAATACTTTGGCCTTGGCTAATTGATCAAACAGGATATCAATGCGAGGCAGTGGATACTTGTTTTTGATAGTCACGGCATTCAGCGGACGATAGTCTACACACATACGTAGAGACTTGTCCTTCTTCTTGACAAAGAGAGCCAGACAACCCCATGCAGAAGATCTAGGCCGAATAAGACCCTTCTCTAGGAGTCCTTGCAATTGCTTTTTCAACTCTGTCAATTCATTGGGTGGCATTCGATATGGCCTTCTAGAGATAGGTGCGGTACCCGGAATTAGATCAATTTTAAACTCAATGTCCCTGTCCGGTGGGAACCTAGGCAGATCCTCTAGAAAGACATCCGGAAACTCACACACTATTGGAATCTCTGCCACAGTGAGTGGTCTAATAGCATTAGTAGTGTGACGAATGTCATCGCTCTTGGGAAGTTGGACCAAGAAGGCTTCTTTGCCATCAGGCTCTCGCAACATCACTACCCTCGTAGAGGTGTCTATTAGTACCCCATTATTTTTCATCCAACTCATCCCTAAAATAACATCTATGCCCAAGCCCGGAAAAATTACCAGATTTGCTGAAAAGTTACGACCCTCAATAGCAATATTCACATCCTTCACTAATTGGTTTGTGGAAATTTGGTTACCAGTAGCACTAATGCAAAATTTCCCACTATCAAGGTCAATGACATGTTGCCCATGCTTAGATGCGAATGCTTGACTCATAAATGAATGTGAAGCTCCAGAATCAAATAAGACAACTGCAGGGTGTTGATTTACATGGAACATACCAGCGGTGACAGCTTCACCCTCAGGGATTTCTTCAACAGTGGTGTAGTGCACACGACCTATACGGTTATTGCCTCCAAACGCGGCATTTCTCTTAGGATAAGGGCAATCTCTCGCCCAATGACCAACTTGCTTGCAATTGAAGCAGGGACGGTTATCAGGAGGATTCTTGGGACTTCCTTGACCCGTGGCACCTCTTGGGAGAGCAACTGTGAAGGACTTGCGAACTCCCGTCTTCACATTTGACTTTTTCTGCAGCGGTCTGTACCTTGTCACAGCATTGGGTGGGCGATAGGCCGGTTTACTTGTCACGGGAGCCTTGGATTGTGAAGCACCTGCCTCATAGGCCCTCTTGCGGTTTTTGGACGCGGCATACACAGCATTGGAGTTCTCTTGAGTCAATGCATCACTCACAAACTCATTAAAGGTGGTACTCTTGTTACCAGCCATGTTCTTGGACAACTTGGGTCCCAACCCTCTCTTGAAACTAGCGAGCTTCTTGACTTCAGTGTCAACCATCTCAGGAGCATAGCGAGACAAATTGTTAAAAGCATGAAGATACTCAGTCAAGCTTTTAGTGCCTTGCGTCAGATTTATGAACTCAGTGTGCTTGATAGTCATTAAGCCTTGTGGAATATAAGTGTTCCTGAAAGCAGTTGTGAACTGATCCCAGGTTACAACAGCATTGGCAGGAAAGCTGGTCCTGTAATGACTCCACCAGACACCTGCTTTGCCCTCCAACTGGTGGGCTGCATATTCCGCCTTCAGCTCTTCGGTTAACCTTAGCAAACGGAATTTCTATTCAAGAGTGTTAAGCCACTCATCAGCTTCTAGAGGTTCAACAGCATCCTTGAACAGCGGTGGTTTTGTGTCTTGGAAATCCTTGAAACTGCTGTACTGATTTGCCTCTCCGCCTTGGCGGACATGGCGACCACCCCGGTTCTGCTGCGCCATAGTCTGCATAGCCTCATTGAGCATACGCTGGCCCTCAACAAGAGCTGCCAATAGCTCAGTAGGCGTAGGCGGGGGAGGAGGTGGTGGCGGTGGCACCTCATTGTGACCGGAGCGAGTATTGCGAGCCGTCTGCACAAGGCATACCAAGCGATTGTTTCAGGCGACAGATATAATTGTCATGAACTTCAATTGCTACCATACGGAATTTAATGAAGTAAATTCACATAATTCAAGCCGCAATAATCCATGTACAATAAGAAGATATCTGCCATGACACTTGGTTATTCTCGCGATCAATCACAGCCACAATTTCACAAAGGTTAAAGACATTGCAGAGAATTATTTAGGCTCAACATAAAACATGGAGCATCACAAATAAGTGCATAGGGTTACATAGAGTCATTGTCACAACTTAAGGGTTTACAGGAGGGGCACCATGGCCAAATACCTAGAGTCTCAACTAAAATTCAGATTACATGTCCATTACATAACGAGATGGAAACTGATACATGATCATAAAATCATTGCTAGGCTACATATCTTCCTCGGATTCTCCATTAGAAACGATGCCATCATCCTGATCTTCCTCGCTAGGAGCTTCTTCATGATTAAAAGGGGCTGGATGTGGAATAGGATTTATGATATTATTTAAGAGGTGGACATCTAATTGCAGCTCAGCAATCCTAGTAATAAGCTCTTCCTCTCTTATTTCAGCATGGAAGAAGGCTCTAACTCTAGCAGCTTCTCTATTTTCAGCCAAGCGCATAGCCTCATCTCTCTCTCTAGTCATTTGCATCATGCGGGCTTGTGCTTCATTGCGCTCTCTAACTGCGTTTGCAATTTGATTGCGGCGGGCTTGCAAAGCGGTGTGATAGTTTGGACTTCAGCTTGTGCATCCATAAAAGCCTTATGGTGCTTGCGCACTCTCTTGCGCAGTTTGCGCTGCCCAACTTGTGCTTGTTGAAGCGCTAGCATGGCATCTATGTAGATGTCCTGGCGCACATAGTACAGCTTAAGTACCGCTAGCATGGCACTCATGGTAGGGCTAGAGCTATACCCTAGCAAGGTTTCTCTCAGCTCTAAAGACTCATTCCCAACGTGGGACACAAATGTGTCAGTCACACTCACTGTGGGAACGGATCCCGCTGGGCCATTTACTATCTCATCACCATGCTCTTGGCAAATCTCTAGCAAAACCTCCAGGGCTGCTACCTGGGCACCCTCCCAAGGAGTTTGGCCATCACAGTCAACTAACCAACCAAGCCACTGTGGGTTATTTGGACAAGGGGGAACTATAATTTGGACATCTACCCAAGGTAAGGCCCCTGCATGCTCGGCCTCGGTCCAAGTGTACTTAGGTGGTTCCTCATATCCAACTGAACTTAGCACCCTCCACTACAAAGTAGGAGTGCCAAACATGTCCAGGAAAGTCTCACTCGCGTGCGGGGCTGCCATCTGTAGAAAAACCACATTTGAGTAAGGGAGATTAATTACAAGGAGAGATAAAGAATCGTATTTTCAGAATTTAATACCCAAGTATTGCATAAAGAATTTATGAATGATTCATGATGCATGCACGTTCCATACGTCCTTTCCATCCCTAGAAGAAAGTTCTAACGGTATAGTCGGTGGCATACATACGTGCACTCTTTATACGCATCTACACGGTCTAAACGTTTCGTTGTTAGTGTACCTGCAGTAGATTCCATTTCAGCCCAGCCCCACAATAGTATAAATGCAGAAATGTAAAACCAATTATCAACAATCAAGCTAGGTACTCCGATATATATTCCCGAACATATATCACAGCACGCTACCCATTTTGGATACATCCACCTATACATCAAATATGTATACCTAGCTGCACCTACTACCCACAATTAAGTACCTTCATATATACATGTGTGAAACATGTAAATATTCCAGTAACCACAGCTAACACTCCCCTAGACCGACTGTTGGACGGTCATGCTCTCACAACTCACACTTACCGTAGCGTAGAGGCACATAGATCCATACATTACCACTCAAGCAAGTGGCATCCATACAATTTCACGCCGTATGGACGACGAAAGAAAACAAACAAGCTTACCATGGCGTAGAGGTTTGTGATCCATTCATTACCACTTAAGTAAGCGGTATCCATATAATTACACGCCAAATGGACGACGAAAGGAGAAACCCCCATGTTAGTAATATTAAGCCACCTAGCAGTCCTTATATGGGCATAAAGGGCATGACCACTGGCACGGTACAAGTTATCAAAACCTTTTTAAAACAACCCTATTTATAACCTAATTTGCCAAATTAGTTTGAGAAAACCAAATTCATTTTTTTCAAATACATCTATGATGCTTATATGCTTAATCTTGCTCTGATGCCAGCTGTAACAGAACCGTCCAATTTATAAGAATTCAAGTGAATTAGCGACCACTGAGGCAGTCAAGCCAATGGACTTGAACCCATACAAACCCGGTAGTCCGACGAAATCTCAAAAGACCTCGATTCAACCAACATACAACCAAGATCGTACATGATCAAGCATCACCATCACAGATTACAACATCCATCATAGAACATAGTTTTACATCACATCAGAGTTTAAAAGAGGTTATTACAACCATCGCAGTAGCGGAAAGAAAAGTAGTTTTGAAACAACACCAACAGTTATATTACATGCCATCTCTATGGCCAAGTCCCAACAAAAGCATAACTGAAGATAAAGAAGGTGATCACGCCCATGATCTACTCATGATCCGCAGCTGGGTGATGACAGTTAGCGCAATAGCCGTGATAGACGACATCATCTGCAACAGGGGTAAATAAAACCCTGAGTACGAGAATGTACTCAGCTAGACTTACCCGTTATAAACCAAAAATAAAGTGACACCAAGGAGTATGCAAGGCTGATCTCTGTGGACTGGTTTGACTCACCTTTCGCATAAAAGCCTTTGTTGTAAATAATTCATGTATTATATTTCAGCAGCAAGTTCATCACTTAGCAACTATCCACTAGATTAGCACCTACTCTAAGCATACACTTGAGTCTTTAAGCATTACAATAATAACCGTATCCGGATTATCACATAGCCATCATCATTCTCATCATAACCATTAAGTTTATTTAGTGAATTCTACGTTGCCGCTGCCCAAGTCAAGTTCTCACTATCCGGGAGAGACGGCGATTCGAATCGATTCCTATCCAGCTCGAGGGGTATTCCTAACACTCACCCAAGCATACTTCATGACGGCAGCTCGGATCACCTTTAGCACAACTCCGGACCAATTCGCGGGTCTGTACGGCGCCGCACCCCCAGGGACCGCCAATCTGCCAGGGTTAGGACTCTAACCTGACACCTCGGTCTTACGCCATTGACTCCCCGCACATCCTTGCTACCAACCGGGGTGCGCACTTGAACCGAACGGGGTATCCGGCTGGAGATGCACTCGTAGGCTTCGCGGTCAGAACGACTTATCCGGCCAACTAAGTGATAGGCATGCGTTCAACATGACACGGGTACGTACAGCGATTCGGTCCTTAAACGACACAGACGGGGATAGATTCACACCCAAGACCTCCATGCCTTGTTGCTGCACTATCGTCATCCCGCCCGGTCTCAAGTTCATTATTAGCACATGGTTATTTCCACGATAGCAAATATAGCCAACCGTGATAATCATCCACCTATCTCTCGCAGGTGACAGGAAATCACCCGGCTTCTACCGAGCTAAGCATAGCTAAGCAATACTTCGATCCTGGACCTACTTTGGAGAGGTATGCGGTGGACAAGGTAGTCATTATGCAGCAAGGGTGTCATATCAACGCCTACCACTTAATGCATCCATATATATAAGCATAGTCAATTGATAGCTGAACACAATTAACAAAATAGTAGGAGGCTTATAATGCTCCGGGGCTTGCCTTCAACGTAGGTAGAGGGACGGTGGTCAGGGCACTGCGGCAAATCCTCCTCCTCCTCAGCTCCTTGAGGTAGTTCCACTTGCTGTCCTTCCGGCTCCGGCAGCTCGAACTCCAGCACCGTTACTCCCTTGGGTACACCTATGTATGCATGACAAGGAAATGAATATAGAGAATGCACATATGATGTATGATTTCATGATGAGGAGCCAAAGGAATATAAAACAAGGTATAGCATGAGCATAACTTCTAAGATTAAGTGAATCATGGATTAACAAGTAAGTGCATACTTCTTTTCTGGTAGAGAGACTAAATAGACAAGTTAAACAAGTCCTAGCTACTCTTACCCAGTCACTGGTTTAATAGGCAAACCAACCAGTCACAAGTTCCAGCTATAACTCGAGTATCACTTAACCAGATTAAGCAAGTAAGCACTTTCTGGAAAGCTTAACAAATTGTCTACAATTTACTTTTAGACATCCCAGCATGATTCCCAACCGAAATATGCTAAGACATACAAAGTTGGCTGGCTGCTCTGGAAATTCCAGAGAGCAAGCACTTTGTAGGAGCTACTTGAAATATGCATAACTTTCAAACTACTCAACCAAATGTCATGAAATTTGGACACGAAGTAGATCAGTAAGTTAGCTACAAGTTTGTTGTAGGCAAGTTTCTCAGAAAACACAATCTTCACATAGCTCTTAATCAATTGCCATCAGCTGTACAGAAATGCTCTAGGAAAGGCAAAAATAGCTAAAATAATATTTTGCACATATTGAGAATATATCACAGGGATAAACCAATTGCACCAATAGATAGAACATATCTAAGAAACACCAGAAAACATCATGGCAAGGTCTAAAACTATTTCTATCATCACCTTTTCCATTTATTTAATTATTAAGGTGATTTAATGAACATATACTCCAATTGTTCCAAAAATCCTAAGAAAATTACAGCAAGCTACTTTTGCTTACATAAGATCACTGTAAAATTTTCAGAACATTTGCACATACACATTGTGAGGTATAAAAATAACAAGCTAGTAAAGGCATGCAAGGCATAAATGTGAAACCCTATCAAAAAGTGTCAAACAACAGATTTCAGATTTTTCCTAGCTTTGTCCACACATAAGTACAACACTCAGCAAGTTTCACCATAAAAAGAGTTATACTTTAATTATCAAAAATACCACAAGATTCTCCTATTTAAGCAAGGATTAATTTTAACTTCCCAACCAGGCTTCCAAAAATCATGAAAAATTTATCAGAGCCCAATCATAACATAAGTAACAACTCCCAAAATTTGCATGGTCCGCAGATCAATAGGTCTCAAGATAAAATTACCCACTGAAAATCCAAGATTAATTTATATCTATTTATTTCTGCAAAAACATGGCATGTTTCATATTTTTATTAAAAACTAGAATTCTGCTGGAACCTAGTAAAATTGGAATCACCACATTTGGATCTATAAAACTCCAGATATGAATTTTACAAAAACAGCTTTGGCTCTGCACAACAGTGAACCAGAGGGGGTGACACAGAGAGACTGACATCCGGGACCCACGCGTCAGTGAAATGGGGACAGGAGAGATGCTCGTCGCCGGCGAAGCTCGACGACGACGAGGTCTCGGCCGGATCTAAGGGCACCTACGTGTTCCTCTCATCAAGGCGACTCTGTTGACCTACTTTACGCGCGCTCTACTGGACTCTAGGGTGCTCGCCGTCGGGAATGGCGGAGCGGCGGCGCTGCGCGGCGATACGCCGGCGGATCCAGGCAATGGCGACGCGGTAGAGCGTCATGCCAAGCATCAGTGAACCGACGGGAAGCGATAGGAACAAGAATGGAGGGAAATGGTGGAGCAGAGAGGCCTGGCCACGTTGCCGGTGAGCTCGAGCGGAACTCCGGCGAGGAAGAACTGCTCGGAGCTCAGCAATGCCGCCTTACCCGTGCTCGACAGTGGCCAAGGAGGTGACGCCGAGGTAGAGGAGGCTCTGGCGAAGCTTTTGGCGGGCTGGCTTGGCCGGAGACGGCGAGAAGAGCTCGGGCGATGCGGCCGTTCCACGGCGGAGCTCGCCGAGGCGAAATGGAGAAGGGAGAGAGCACTGGAGAGGCGAAATGAGGACGGCCGGGGCTCGGGGTGGCGTCGTGGCGTCCAAGTGAAGGCGCCGGGGCTGACAGGCGGGGTCGCCGTCGACGTACGGCCGCCACGGGTCATCCACGCGTCGGCCGGCCGGCGACTGACGAAACTGAATCGCACGATTCAGCCGTCGTCGACCGTGTCTGAAGCCCAAAGTTCACCGGTGTTTTACTCTCAGCTCACTTGATGGTTTTGGCTCAAACTTGTTCCTTTGGATAGAGCTACACGAGTTCTACAACTTTGATTACAAGACCAAAGTCTAACTCGGTCTGGATTTCAAACTACAAAGCTCCCAACAACCCTTGGTCGAAACTGCATGATCCAACACTTAGCCAAATTCGGCTAAGTATGAAATCAGCCCTGATTTTTGGCTTGTGAGCAATTTTTGGATGTGTTATAAGCTTTTTCATAAAAAGTCATCAACATAACTTTTGTAGCTTATGAAATTCTATACAACTTTGCTTCAGGTGCCAAAGACATGCAAGGTTTCTAACATTACTTTCATAAAACATCTTTGAAAAGAGGTCTAGGAGTCAAAACAAGCCATTCTAGGTTTAACCCTAACCTAGGGGCATTTTTGGCCAAAACCTTCAACATGGACTTTGCTCCAAATGATATTCTAGACATGATTGAAGTATTTTGGAAGACAATGTACATTTATTTGCATTGGTTACCCCTTATAGTTACTCAATTCAAGTCACACAAGCAATTCAATCATACATGGTATACATAAGAGGACATGTGATCATGATAGATGCTTATGAATGAGCATGATGATGCTTATGTTGATGCAATGCTCATGGTTAACATGCAAGCTAACACTAGGAGTGTTACAGCCCTCCCCCCTTACAAAAATCTCGTCCCGAGATTTGAAAGACATACCATTTTTCGTAGAATGAGGGATAAGTTACTTGTAAATAGTCTTCCCTTTCCCAAGTGACATCTCTCTCATTTTGACGGTTCCACAAAACTCTAAAAAGTTTGATCACTCTCCCACGAGTAACCCGTTCCTTGACATCAAGAACTTGCACAGGCTTTTCTTCATAAGATAGGTCTGACTGCAACTTGATATCTCTTGTTTCAACTCTCTCTTCGGGCACACGAAGACACTTCTTGAGTTGAGACACGTGGAATACAGGGAAAATAGCTCTCATTTCGGGAGGTAGTTGTACTTTGTAAGCTACCTTACCACTCTTCTCAATGATTTGGTAGGGACCCACATACCTAGGGGCAAGTTTTCTTTTAACACCAAAGCGATTTACTCCTTTCATGGGTGATACTTTTATGTACACAAAGTCACCTATTTCGAACTCGATTGGCTTTCTTCTTCGGTCAGCATAGCTTTTCTGCCTAGCTTGGGCAGCTCTCATGTGTTGCTGAATGATGAGAACTTGTTTCTCAGCTTCCTTGACGAAGTCAATTCCGTAGTACCTCCTTTCACCTGGTTCGACCCAGTTTAGAGGAGTTCTACATTTGCGGCCATACAAAGCTTCGAAAGGGGCCATTTGGATGCTTTCTTGATAACTATTATTGTAAGAGAATTCAGCTAACGGTAGCCATTTCTCCCATGCACCCTTGGAAGATATGACACATGCCCTCAACATATCCTCTAGAATTTGATTCACACGCTCAGTCTGACCGGAGGTTTGAGGATGATAGGCTGAACTGCGAACCAATTTTGTACCAAGGAGTGAATGCAGATGATCCCAAAAGCGAGCAGTGAACTGAGGGCCTCTATCAGAAATGATAGTGTGAGGCACTCCGTGCAATTTAATTATCTGAGAGAAGTACAACTCAGCATAGTCGGATGGCCGGTATGTAGAGTGTACAGGAATAAAATGAGCTGACTTGGTTAAACGGTCAACAATCACCCATATAGAATTGTGTCCTTTTTGAGTCAGGGGAAGTCCAACAATGAAATCCATGCTGATTTCTTCCCACTTCCAACCTGGAACCGACAAGGGTTGCAATAAACCTGCAGGTTTGAGGTGAACTGCCTTCACCCTGCAGAAAGTATCACACCTAGCAACATAAGCTGCTATCTCTTTCTTCATTTTGGTCCACCAGAAACGAGGTCTCAAGTCTTGGTACATTTTGCTACTCCCCGGATGAATGGACAACTTGGAAGAATGAGCTTCTTCTAAGATCTTGTTGCGTAGGTCACGGTCTTTGGGTACTACTAGTCGATTGTCAAACCACAGTACACCATTCTCATCTACCCTGAAATGCTTGGTGTCTTGCTCTTGCATCTTTCTCTTGATATGAAAAATACCAGGATCAGATTTTTGGAGCTCTATGATTTGACTCTCTAATGAGCAACTGACTATAATGTTGTGCAGGACCGCCGGATGCAATAAATTGAAGCCTTCCTCTAGGAGAGGTCTAACATGTTGTTTCCGACTGAGAGCATCAGCTACAACATTGGCTTTGCCTGGATGATAGTGTACTTCTAAATTGTAGTCTTTTATCAATTTTAGCCATCTTCTTTGTCTCATATTCAGCTCGGGTTGTGTAAAGATATATTTGAGGCTCTTATGGTCAGTGTAAATGTGACAAAGATTACCCAACAGATAGTGTCTCCAGAGTTTCAATGCATGTACAACTGCTGCTAACTCTAGATCATGAGTAGGGTAGTTGGCTTCGTGTTTCCTCAGTTGCCGAGAAGCATAGGCAATAACTCGGCCTTCTTGCATAAGCACAAAACCTAGGCCAGTGCCAGATGCATCACAAAAGACATCAAATGGCTTTTCAATGTCAGGTTGTGCCAAAACAGGAGCGGTGGTCAGCAAATGGCGTAGAGTGGTGAAAGCAACTTCACACTCCTCGGACCACACAAACTTCACATCTTTTTGCAGTAGCTTGGTCATAGGCTTAGCTATTTTGGAAAAGTCTGGAATGAAGCGCCGATAATAAGCAGCTAGACCGAGAAAACTCCGAACCTCGTGCACTGAAGTCGGGGCCTTCCAGTCGAGAACCTCTTGCACCTTTGACGGGTCAACAGAAATACCCTCTTCGGATAAAATATGGCCTAAGAAAGGCACTTTCTTCAGCCAAAACTCACACTTGCTGAACTTGGCATAGAGCTGATGTTCTCGCAATCTAGTGAGTACAATCCGAAGGTGCTTCTCATGTTCTTGTGCATTTTCAGAATACACCAATATATCATCGATGAACACCACCACAAACTTATCCAGTTCAGGCATGAACACCGAATTCATCAGGTACATGAAATGAGCAGGGGCATTAGTCAGACCAAAGGACATGACTAAATACTCATACAACCCATACCTGGTAGAGAAAGCCCTTTTAGGAATGTCTTCAGGGCGGATCTTGATTTGATGATACCCACATCTTAGATCGATTTTGGAGAATACTTTGGCCTTGGCTAATTGATCAAACAGGATATCAATGCGAGGTAGTGGATACTTGTTTTTGATAGTCACGGCATTCAGCGGACGATAGTCTACACACATACGTAGAGACTTGTCCTTCTTCTTGACAAAGAGAGCCGGACAACCCCATGCAGAAGAGCTAGGCCGAATAAGACCCTTCTCTAGGAGTCCTTGCAATTGCTTTTTCAACTCTGTCAATTCATTGGGTGGCATTCGATATGGCCTTCTAGAGATAGGTGCGGTACCCGGAATTAGATCAATTTTAAACTCAATGTCCCTGTCCGGTGGGAACCTAGGCAGATCCTCTAGAAAGACATCCGGAAACTCACACACTATTGGAATCTCTGCCACAGTGAGTGGTCTAATAGCATTAGTAGTGTGACGAATGTCATCGCTCTTGGGAAGTTGGACCAAGAAGGCTTCTTTGCCATCAGGCTCTCGCAACATCACTACCCTCGTAGAGGTGTCTATTAGTACCCCATTATTTTTCATCCAACTCATCCCTAAAATAACATCTATGCCCAAGCCCGGCAAAATTACCAGATTTGCTGAAAAGTTACGACCCTCAATAGCAATATTCACATCCTTCACTAATTGGTTTGTGGAAATTTGGTTACCAGCAGCACTAATGCAAAATTTCCCACTATCAAGGTCAATGACATGTTGCCCATGCTTAGATGCGAATGCTTGACTCATAAATGAATGTGAAGCTCCAGAATCAAATAAGACAACTACAGGGTGTTGATTTACATGGAACATACCAGCGGTGACAGCTTCACCCTCAGGGATTTCTTCAACAGTGGTGTAGTGCACACGACCTATACGGTTATTGCCTCCAAACGCGGCATTTCTCTTAGGATAAGGGCAATCTCTCGCCCAATGACCAACTTGCTTGCAATTGAAGCAGGGACGGTTATCAGGAGGATTCTTGGGACTTCCTTGACCCGTGGCACCTCTTGGGAGAGCAACTGTGAAGGACTTGCGAACTCCCGTCTTCACATTTGACTTTTTCTGCGGCGGTCTGTACCTTGTCACAGCATTGGGTGGGCGATAGGCCGGTTTACTTGTCACTGGAGCCTTGGATTGTGAAGCACCTGCCTCATAGGCCCTCTTGCGGTTTTTGGACACGGCATACACAGCATTGGAGTTCTCTTGAGTCAATGCATCACTCACAAACTCATTAAAGGTGGTACTCTTGTTACCAGCCATGTTCTTGGACAACTTGGGTCTCAACCCTCTCTTGAAACTAGCGAGCTTCTTGACTTTAGTGTCAACCATCTCAAGAGCATAGCGAGACAAATTGTTAAAAGCATGAAGATACTCAGTCAAGCTTTTAGTGCCTTGCGTCAGATTTATGAACTCAGTGTGCTTGATAGTCATTAAGCCTTGTGGAATATAAGTGTTCCTGAAAGCAGTTGTGAACTGATCCCAGGTTACAACAGCATTGGCAGGTAAGCTGGTCCTGTAATGACTCCACCAGACACCTGCTTTGCCCTCCAACTGGTGGGCTGCATATTCCGCCTTCAGCTCTTCGGTTAACCTTAGCAAACGGAATTTCTGTTCAAGAGTGTTAAGCCACTCATCAGCTTCTAGAGGTTCAACAGCATCCTTGAACAGTGGTGGTTTTGTGTCTTGGAAATCCTTGAAACTGCTGTACTGATTTGCCTCTCCGCCTTGGAGGACATGGCGACCACCCCGGTTCTGCTGCGCCATAGTCTGCATAGCCTCATTGAGCATACGCTGGCCCTCAACAAGAGCTGCCAATAGCTCAGTAGGCGTAGGCGGGGGAGGAGGTGGTGGCAGTGGCACCTCATTGTGACCGGAGCGAGTATTGCGAGCCGTCTGCACAAGGCATACCAAGCGATTGTTTCAGGCGACAGATATAATTGTCATGAACTTCAATTGCTGCCATACGGAATTTAATGAAGTAAATTCACATAAATCAAGCCGCAATAATCCATGTACAATAAGAAGATATCTGCCATGACACTTGGTTATTCTCGCGATCAATCACAGCCACAATTTCACAAAGGTTAAAGACATTGCAGAGAATTATTTAGGCTGAACATAAAACATGGAGCATCACAAATAAGTGCATAGGGTTACATAGAGTCATTGTCACAACTTAAGGGTTTACAGGAGGGGCACCATGGCCAAATACCTAGAGTCTCAACTAAAATTCAGATTACATGTCCATTACATAACGAGATGGAAACTGATACATGATCATAAAATCATTGCTAGGCTACATATCTTCCTCGGATTCTCCATTAGAAACGATGCCATCATCCTGATCTTCCTCACTAGGAGCTTCTTCATGATTAAAAGGGGCTGGATGTGGAATAGGATTTATGATATTATTTAAGCGGTGGACATCTAATTGCAGCTCAGCAATCCTAGTAATCAGCTCTTCCTCTCTTATTTCAGTATGGAACAAGGCTCTAACTCTAGCAGCTTCTCTATTTTCAGCCAAGCGCATAGCCTCATCTCTCTCTCTAGTCATTTGCATCATGCGGGCTTGTGCTTCATTGCGCTCTCTAACTGCGTTTGCAACTTGATTGCGGCGGGCTTGCAAAGCGGTGTGATAGTTTGGATTTCAGCTTGTGCATCCATAAAAGCCTTACGGTGCTTGCACACTCTCTTGCGCAGTTTGCGCTGCCCAACTTGTGCTTGTTGAAGCGCTAGCATGGCATCTATGTAGATGTCCAGGCGCACATAGTACAGCTTAAGTACCGCTAGCATGGCACTCATGGCAGGGCTAGAGCTATACCCTAGCAAGGTTTCTCTCAGCTCTAAAGACTCATTCCCAACCTGGGACACAAATGTGTCAGTCACACTCACTGTGGGAACGGATCCCGCTGGGCCATTCACTAGCTCATCACCATGCTCTTGGCAAATCTCTAGCAAAACCTCCAGGGCTGCTACCTGGGCACCCTCCCAAGGAGTTTGGCCATCACAGTCAACTAACCAACCTAGCCACTGTGGGTTATTTGGACAAGGGGGAACTGTAATTTGGACATCTACCCAAGGTAAGGCCCCTGCATGCTCGGCCTCGGTCCAAGTGTACTTAGGTGGTTCCTCATATCCAACTGAACTTAGCACCCTCCACTACAAAGTAGGAGTGCCAAACATGTCCAGGAAAGTCTCACTCGCGTGCGGGGCTGCCATCTGTAGAAAGACCACATTTGAGTAAGGGAGATTAATTACAAGGAGAGATAAAGAATCGTATTTTCAGAATTTAATACCCAAGTATTGCATAAAGAATTTATGAATGATTCATGATGCGTGCACGTTCCATACGTCCTTTCCATCCCTAGAAGAAAGTTCTAACGGTATAGTCGGTGGCATACATACGTGCACTCTTTATACGCATCTACACGGTCTAAACGTTTCGTTGTTAGTGTACCTGTAGAAGATTCCATTTCAGCCCAGCCCCACAATAGTATAAATGCAGAAATGTAAAACCAATTATCAACAATCAAGCTAGGTACTCCGATATATATTCCCGAACATATATCACAGCACGCTACCCATTTTGGATACATCCACCTATACATCAAATATGTATACCTGGCTACACCTACTACCCACAATTAAGTACCTTCATATATACATGTGTGAAACATGTAAATATTCCAGTAACCATAGCTAACACTCCCCTAGACCGACGGTTGGACGGTCATGCTCTCACAGCTCACACTTACCGTAGCGTAGAGGCATATAGATCCATACATTACCACTCAAGCAAGTGGCATCCATACAATTTCACGCCGTATGGACGACGAAAGAAAACAAACAAGCTTACCATGGCGTAGAGGTATGTGATCCATTCATTACCACTTAAGTAAGCGGTAACCATATAATTACACGCCAAATGGACGACGAAAGGAGAAACCCCCATGTTAGTAATATTAAGCCACCTAGCAGTCCTTATATGGGCATAAAGGGCATGACCACTGGCATGGTATAAGTTATCAAAACCTTTTTAAAACAACCCTATTTATAACCTAATTTGCCAAATTAGTTTGAGAAAACCAAATTCATTTGTTTTCAAATACATCTATGATGGTTATATGCTTAATCTTGCTCTGATGCCAGCTGTAACAGAACCGTCCAATTTATAAGAATTCAAGTGAATTAGCGACCACTGAGGCAGTCAAGCCAATGGACTTGAACCCATACAAACCCGGTAGTCCGACGAAATCTCAAAAGACCTCGATTCAACCAACATACAACCAAGATCGTACATGATCAAGCATCACCATCACAGATTACAACATCCATCACAGAACATAGTTTTACATCACATCAGAGTTTAAAAGAGGTTATTACAACCATCACAGTAGCGGAAACAAAAGTAGTTTTGAAACAACACCAACAGTTATATTACATGCCAGCTCTATGGTCAAGTCCCAACAAAAGCATAACTGAAGATAAAGAAGGTGATCACGCCCATGATCTACTCATCATCCGCAGCTGGGTGATGACAGTTAGCGCAATAGCCGTGATAGACGACATCATCTGCAACAGGGGTAAATAAAACCCCGAGTACGAGAATGTACTCAGCTAGACTTACCCGTCATAAACCAGAAATAAAGTGACACCAAGGAGTATGCAAGGCTGATCTGTGTGGACTGGTTTGACTCACCTTTTGCATAAAAGCATTTGTTGTAAATAATTCATGTATTATATTTCAGCAGCAAGTTCATCACTTAGCAACTATCCACTAGATTAGCACCAACTCTAAGCATACACTTGAGTCTTTAAGCATTACAATAATAACCGTATCCGGATTATCACATAGCCATCATCATTCTCATCATAACCATTAAGTTTATTTAGTGAATTCTACGTTGCCGCTGCCCAAGTCAAGTTCTCACTATCCGGGAGAGACGGCGATTCGAATCGATTCCTATCCAGCTGGAGGGGTATTCCTAACACTCACCCAAGCATACTTCATGATGGCAGCTCGGATCACCTTTAGCACAACTCCGGACCAATTCGCGGGTCCGTACGGCGCCGCACCCCAGGGACCGCCAATCTGCCAGGGTCAGGACTCTAACCTTACACCTCGGTCTTACGCCATTGACTCCCCGCACATCCTTGCTACCAACCGGGGTGCGCACTTGAACCGAACGGGGTATCCGGCTGGAGATGCACTCGTAGGCTTCGCGGTCGGAACGACTTATCCGGCCAACTAAGTGATAGGCATGCGTTCAACATGACACGGGGACGTACAGCGATTTGGTCCTTAAACGACACAGACGGGGATAGATTAACACCCAAGACCTCCATGCCTTGTTGCTGCACTATCGTCATCCCGCCCGGTCTCAAGTTCATTATTAGCACATGGTTATTTCCACGATAGCAAATATAGCCAACCGTGATCATCATCCACCTATCTCTCGCAGGTGACAGGAAATCACCCGGCTTCTACCGAGCTAAGCATAGCTAAGCAATACTTCGAACCTGGACCTACTTTGGTGAGGTATGCGGTGGACAAGGTAGTCATTATGCAGCAAGGGTGTCATATCAACGCCTACCACTTAATGCATCAATATATATAACCATAGTCAATTGATAACTGAACAGAATTAACAAAATAGTAGGAGGCTTATAATGCTCCGGGGCTTGCCTTCAACGTAGGTAGAGGGACGGTGGTCAGGGCACTCCGGCAAATCCTCCTCCTCCTCAGCTCCTTGAGGTAGTTCCACTTGCTGTCCTTCCGGCTCCGGCAGCTCGAACTCCAGCACCGTTACTCCCTTGGGTACACCTATGTATGCATGACAAGGAAATGAATATAGAGAATGCACATATGATGTATGATGTCATGATGAGGAGCCAAAGGAATATAAAACAAGGTATAGCATGAGCATAACTTCTAAGATTAAGTGAATCATGGATTAACAAGTAAGTGCATACTTCTTTTCTGGTAGAGAGACTAAATAGACAAGTTAAACAAGTCCTAGCTACTCTTACCCAGTCACTGGTTTAATAGGCAAACCAACCAGTCACAAGTTCCAGCTATAACTCGAGTATCACTTAACCAAATTAAGCAAGTAAGCACTTTCTGGAAAGCTTAATAAATTGTCTACAATTTACTTTTAGACATCCCAGCATGATTCCCAACCGAAATATGCTAAGGCATACAAAGTTGGCTGGCTGCTCTGGAAATTCCAGAGAGCAAGCACTTTGTAGCAGCTACTTGAAATATGCATAACTTTCAAACTACTCAACCAAATGTCATGAAATTTGGACACAAAGTAGATCAGTAAGTTAGCTACAAGTTTGTTGTAGACAAGTTTCCCAGAAAACACAATCTTCACATAGCTCTTAATCAATTGCCATCAGCTGTACAGAAATGCTCTAGGAAAGGCAAAAATAGCTAAAATAATATTTTGCACATATTGAGAATATATCACAGGGATAAACCAATTGCAACAATAGATAGAACATATCTAAGAAACACCAGAAAACATCATGGCATGGTCTAAAACTATTTATATCATCACCTTTTCCATTTGTTTAATTATTAAGGTGATTTAATGAACATATACTCTAATTGTTCGAAAAATCCTAAGAAAATTATAGCAAGCTACTTTTGCTAACATAAGATCACTGTAAAATTTTCAGAACATTTGCACATAAACGTTGTGAGGTATAAAAATAACAAGCTAGTAAAGGCATGCAAGGCATAAATGTGAAACCCTATCAAAAAGTGTCAAACAATAGATTTCAGATTTTTCCTAGCTTTGTCCACACATAAGTACAACACTCTTTCACCATAAAAGGAGTTATACTTTAATTATCAAAAATACCACAAGATTCTCCTATTTAAGCAAGGATTAATTTTAGCTTCCCAACCGGGCTTCCAAAAATCATGAAAATTTTATCAGAGCCCAATCATAACATAAGTAACAACTCCCCAAATTTGCATGGTCAGCAGATCAATAGATCTCAAGATAAAATTACCCACTGAAAATCCAAGATTAATTTATATCTATTTATTTCTGCAAAAACATGGCATGTTTCATATTTTTATTAAAAACTAGAATTCTGCTGGAACCTAGTAAAATTGGAATCACCACATTTGGATCTCTAAAACTCCAGATATGAATTTTACAAAAACAGCTTTGGCTCTGCACAACAGTGAACCAGAGGGGGTGACACAGAGAGACTGACATCCGGGACCCACGCGTCAGTGAAACGGGGACAGGGGAGATGCTCGTCGCCGGCGAAGCTCGATGACGACGAGGTCTCGGCCGGATCTAAGGGCACCTACGTGTTCCTCTCGTCAAGGCGACTCTGTTGACCTACTTTACGCGTGCACTACTGGACTCTAGGGTGCTCGTCGTCGGGAATGGCGGAGCGGCGGCGCTGCGCGGCGATACGCCGGCGGATCCAGGCAATGGCGACGCGGTAGAGCGTCATGCTGAGCATCAGTGAACCGAGGGGAAGCGATAGGAACAAGAATGGAGGGAAATGGTGGAGCAGAGAGGCCTGACCACGTTGCCGGTGAGCTCGAGCGGAACTCCGGGGAGGAAGAACTGCTCGGAGCTCGGCAATGCCGCCTTACCCGTGCTCGACAGTGGCCAAGGAGGTGACGCCAAGGTAGAGGAGGCTCTGGCGAAGCTTTTGGCGGGCTGGCTTGGCCGGAGACGGCGAGAAGAGCTCGGGCGACGCGGCCGTTCCACGGCGGAGCTCGCCAAGGCGAAATGGAGAAGGGAGAGAGCGCTGGAGAGGCGAAATGAGGACGGCCGGGGCTCGGGGTGGCGTCGTGGCGTCCAAGTGAAGGCGCCGGGGCTGACAGGCGGGGTCGCCATCGACGTACGGCCGCCACGGGTCATCCCCGCGTCGGCCGGCCGGCGACTGACGAAACTGAATCGCACGATTCAGTTGTCGTCGACCGTGTCTGAAACCCAAAGTTCACCGGCGTTTTACTCTCAGCTCACTCGATGGTTTTGGCTCAAACTTGTTCCTTTGGATAGAGCTACACGAGTTCTACAACTTTGATTACAAGACCAAAGTCTAACTCGGTCTGGATTTCAAACTACAAAGCTCCCAACAACCCTTGGTCGAAACTGCGTGATCCAACACTTAGCCAAATTCGGCTAAGTATGAAATCAGCCCTGATTTTTGGCTTGTGAGCAATTTTTGGATGTGTTCTAAGCTTTTTCATAAAAAGTCATCAACATAACTTTTGTAGCTTATAAAATTCTCTACAACTTTGCTTCAGGTGCCAAAGACATGCAAGGTATCTAACATCACTTTCATAAAACATCTTTGAAAAGAGGTCTAGGAGTCAAAACAAGCCATTCTAGGTTTAACCCTAACCTAGGGGCATTTTTGGCCAAAACCTTCAACATGGACTTTGCTCCAAATGATATTCTAGACATGATTGAAGTATTTTGGAAGACAATGTACATTTATTTGCATTGGTTACCCCTTATAGTTACTCAATTCAAGTCACACAAGCAATTCAATCATACATGGTATACATAAGAGGACATGTGATCATGATAGATGCTTATGAATGAGCATGATGATGCTTATGTTGATGCAATGCTCATGGTTAACATGCAAGCTAACACTAGGAGTGTTACAGTGATCATCTTCTTTATCTTCAGTTGTGCTTTTGTTGGGTTGACCGTGGAACTGGCATGTAATTTGAACTGAGTGTGGGTGATGTTTAAAACTACTTTGTTTCCGCTACCAAACTGGTTTGTAATAACCTTGCTTAAACTCTGATGTGATGTAAAACTATGTTCTGTGATGGCGATGCTTGATCATGTACGATCTTGGTTGTATGTTGGTTGAATCGAGGACTTTTGAGATTTCGTCGGACTACCGGGTTTATATGGGTTCAAGTCCATTGGCTTGACTGCTTTCGTGGTCGCTAATTCACTTGAATTCTTATAAATTGGACGGTTCTGCTACAATCGTGACAATTTTATACAATTGTCACGATATGCTCCCACTGAAGTGGAGAATGATGAGAAGAGGCAGGAACTATTCATGGAAGGTTTGAATAATGGGCTCCAGTATCAACTGCTATCCCACACTTTTGCAAGCTTTTAGTATCTGGTGGACAAGGCTCTGGTGATTGAAACAAACGCCGTCAGATGGAAGATAAGAAAAGGAAGTTCCAAGGACAACAGTCAGGAAACAACACGCATACTTGTACCAATCCTCAGCAAGCTTATCCACAGCAACGCTATCAGGGACAGTCAAACCTGGTCAATCGTAACCAGCAGCCACAACGTGCATAGCAGCAGCAGCAGCAGTACAGAGTTCCTAACCAACGTCAGCAGCCAGTCAATAATGCTCCCATAAAAACAAATGTTCCCAATGCTCCACCAAAGAATGGTGCACCAAAAGCACCAAATGCCAACAATGATAACAAATGTTACAGCTGTGGTGAGCTGGGACATTACTCAAATAGGTGCCCCAAGAAGATGGCCCAAAACAATATCAGAGGAAGGGTAAATCATGTGACAGCCGAGGCGGCACAGGAGGCATCGGACGTGATGCTCGGTATGTTTCCAGTTAACTCAAGCCCCGCTACAGTTTTATTCGATTCCGGTGCATCACATTCCTTTATTGCTCAATCATTTGTCAAGAAATATGATATACCCATGATTGCTATGATATATTCCATGATAGTTAGCTCACCTAGAGCAAAAATGCAAGCTACCCTTAGATGCCCTCTAGTGAACATCACCTTAAGGGGGGTAGAGTTTACAGTTAGCCCAGTGGTTTTGAAAACTTCTGGTATTGATGTTATACTGGGTATGGAATGGTTGAAATAGAGAAAGGCAGTTATACAATGTGATAGGAAAACAGTTCAGTTAATGACACCTTTAGGCCAGCAAGTTGAGGTAGAGGTTAGTATGTCAGCTAAACAATACTACACAGTTAATCAACTGAAGGGGACATCAATAGAGGACATACGGATAGTGAATGAGTATCTGGACGTATTCCCTGAGGAACTGCCAGGTATGCCACCTGACCGTGACATTGAGTTTATAATTGAACTTTTACCTGGAACCGCACCCATAGCTAAAAGACCATATAGAATGGGTGTGAATGAATTAGCAGAACTTAAGAAGCAATTAAGAGAATTGCTAGATAAGGGTTATGTTCAACCAAGTTCCTCACCTTGGGGAGCACCAGCGTTATTCGTAGAAAAGAAAGATGGGACACAAAGAATGTGTATAGATTACAGATCGCTTAATGAGGTTACGATTAAGAACAAGTATCCGCTCCCTAGAATCGATGACCTGTTCGACCAGTTGAAAGGACCTTGTGTGTTTTCTAAGATAGACCTTCGGTCTGGTTATCATCAGTTAAGGATAAGACGATCTGATATCCCTAAAACTGCTTTTGTGACTCGATACGGACTATATGAGTTTACAGTCATGTCCTTTGGCTTAACAAATGCACCTACTTACTTTATGTATTTGATGAACAAAGTATTCATGGAATACCTTGACAAGTTTGTGGTTGTGTTCATTGACGACATACTTGTTTTCTCTAAGAATGAGATAGAACATGAGAAACACTTAAGATTGGTGCTGCAAAAGCTAAGGGAACATCAACTCTATGCTAAGATTAGTAAGTGTGAATTTTGGTTAAAAGAGGTATCTTTCCTTGGGCACATCATCTCTAACGGAGGCGTAGCAGTGGACCCGAAAAAAGTTCAGGATGTGCTGAGCTGGAAGCCACCCAAAGATGTGAGTGAAATTAGGAGTTTCCTTGGAATGGCCGGGTACTATAGAAGATTCATAGAGAGTTTATCTAAGTTAGCCAAACCAATGACCGCTCTGCTAGAAAAGAATGCCAAATTTATATGGTCTAAAGAGTGTCAGGCCAGTTTTGAAGAGTTGAAAAAGAGACTGACTTCTGCCCCCGTACTCATCTTACCCGATATCACTAAGAGTTTCTCTATCTACTATGATGCCTCTCGGAAAGGTCTTGGTTGTGTGTTGATGCAAGAGGGTAGAGTTGTGGCCTATGCCTCTAGACAATTGAGGAAACATGAGTTGAATTACCCAACCCATGATTTAGAGTTAGCGGCTGTGGTGCACACTCTAAAAATATGGAGGCACTATCTAATCGGTCATAAATGTGAGATTTATACAGATCATAAGAGTTTGCAATATATCTTCACCCAGTCTGATTTGACTTTAAGGCAACGAAGGTGGTTGGAACTGATTAAGGACTATGACCTGGAAGTACACTATCACCCGAGTAAAGCTAATGTAGTGGCAGATGCCCTGAGTAGAAAGAGCTATGTTAATATGGCTTATGTGACTCAGTTACCTAGGGAGTTGTGCGAAGAGTTCGAACACCTTGATCTTGAGTATAGTGGCTAACACTATGGAATGTGCTTACCCCTGGCCTTGGGCCGTTGTCGGCCCAGCACCCCGCCCCCGCCCGCGACGCGCACGCGGCCCAGTGGCGCGGCCCGCTCCGCCGCGGACAGCCCGCACGCCCTCCCCCTTCCCCCTCTCGCTATGCAGTAGGGCCCGCCTGTCGGCGCTCTCCCTTCCCATTTCTCTCTTGTTGCACCGTGGGGCCCACGTGTCAGCGTCTCCCCCCTTCTTCTCCACCGAGCCGAGAGCGCGCGGCGGCATTCAACGCCATCACTCTCCCCTCCCCGCCTTCAAGCTCCGATTGATGGAGGCCATCAATCGGCCATCAAGCCGCCTTGATGCCAGGCTTAATCGCCCGAGCGTTCGCCCCCTCAGTGCCCCTACTCGCCATATAAAGCTCGCGGCCGAGCCCCCTTTTCCCCCTTCCGTTTGTGAACCACGCTCAATTCCCCCCAAATTCTCCGTCCCGAGGGCGCGGTGGACGCTGCGAGCTTGCGCAGCGCTTTCGCCCGACGATACCGCGGCCGTAGGTACACTCCCCCTCTAGTTTCTTTCACGTTTTGGTCGAAACCAAGCTCACCATCGCCGTTTCTCTCTCCCAGTCTGCCTCGCTCGTGGCCACGCTGCTCGGAGCTTTCCCGGGCGCTGCGAACGCATTCAACGGAACCGCGGTACCGCCTCAATGCTCCCCGTACTTTCAATCGCGAGTTTAGAGCTCTCTAACGCCCCGAGGCTCTCCAAGGGCGCGAAAGTGGTGCCGCCGCGAGGCCGTGGTCCTGATGTGCTCCCCGCCCTTTATTTGTGCCCTATCATGTTCGCCTCGTCGCGCTAGTCATCATGGTAGTTTTATTTTTGTTTTGCGTGGCCAGGAACGAGATTCCGGCGAGGTCCGAGGAGTTCACCTCGTTGGCGGCAATGGCGCCGCCGTGGTCGGCCTCGGCTCAGGCAAGCGCCCCGCCACCTTTCATCCAGAGCCGCCCGATCGGTTTCCAACGGCCCAGATCGTATACCCCTTCGGGGTTATCTAACCGGTTCACCGTGGACCATGGACGCGGTCCACGGGCGCTCGGCCGACCGGTCCACGCGCACAGTGGTGGACCGAGCCAACCCCCGACGCCACGTGGCCCCCTGTCGGTCAGCGACGCGGTCAGCCGCGGACCGCTGGGGATTTTGCACTTTAACCCCCCTGTTTCAAGCAAATCAACCTGCAGTCCAACTTAGTTCAAAAGTATTTCTTTTTAATCCTATTTTCTTCTGTTTTAAACCCTGAGCTTTTATATAATAAATAGTGCGCGCAGTCTAGAACCGTTAGAAATTTAGTTTTATTTCTTTTAAATTCGTTTTTAATTCAGTTTATTCACAGAAATGCCATTCATTTTGTTTTATGCATAACTTTCATGTTTTAAGTCCGATTAGAGTGATTCTTTCGCTCATGTGTTCGTAGAAATGCGTAGAGTAGATTTATATACTTTTCAGTCACTGTTTTTGCTGTTTGGTGTACTGTTCTAATAGAACTCTATTTGTATGCATGTGATGATTGGACTGGATGCTTGATTGGTGTTGGATCACGATTAGAAGGTGATCAGGTTGGGGTGGTTGAGGAGCAGTTTGTGGAGCTCTACCAGGAGGAAACTTTTGAGAAAGGCAAGTGTAATTTTAGGCTTCCTTGTACCTATGAATATTATTTAATTCATACATATGCATGTGTCTAAATTGAAATACCTATAAGGACTTTACCTAGATAAATTTTGTACCACAAATCCTTGATACCCATGGGAAGGTGTGCATTTATTTAGGTAGTTGCTGCTATGCTTAAAACCCAAATTAATAAGTTAACCTGATTAATGGGTATATGCAATGTGATAAAATATGTTCTAGTAACTTGGTTCAGGGGGCTAGAGCTTGGGTTATGAAAGCTCTAGATTTCTCTCCATAAGGACTTAATCCTGAAGCGGCCACCCAGGAGGTCACGTACAATCCCGAGAGTCAAATGGCTCTGACCTTAATCGTATAACTAGTATGTCTCTAGCAAATTAGTAGTTACCGAAAGGCGCTAGAGGGGGGTGCCTCGTGGTGTATAGATGTCACTCCTACCTTGGTGTGTACAGTGCCGCGACCACATGTGCCTCTTGAAGGAGGTCGTCTATGCACACTTGCCACTGAAACCTCGCGGCTACTATTTTGTTAGGGTGACTAGTGAAAGGTTAAGTAGTGGAACCCGGTCACACTTCCTCGGTAGAAGTGGTGTGGGCCTTGCAAACCCCGACACTAGGGAACCACGGCTCGGGGGTAAAGTTGTACAATTTCTGCAGAAATCTAAAACCTGTTATAACAGCCGAGCTCTCGGTCATGAGCGGCCTGGATCCTTCTTCGTTAGCGGTTACTTGGCTGTACTTGGGAAAAGTATTAATTTTGAATAAATACTTATGTAACCAGGGTTGGTTCATCATTAAAAGTAGTAAGTCTTGGTTAATAAAATATGACCAACTAAAATGCTAACCGCTGTTAAACCGCGTCAAGCCTTTGAGCCTACATATACCCCTATGTTATACTTGCTAAGCATGGTGCGCTTACACTTGTTTGTATTTCAATGAAAATCCTGGATGGGTAACAGATGTGTGTACTGAGGAGTTCCCTGAAGATGTCCAGGACCTCTAGCGAGCTGGTGTTCACCAGTTGTTGTCCCTGTGGCAACAAGGGCTTAGCTTTCCGCTTTATGTAATAATGTTGCCAATGAGCAAGACTATGTGAGATGTTTATGATGAATATGCGATGTAATAAAGTACTTTACTTTGATATAATTACAATTTGTGATAATATGTGTGTTTGGACATCCTAGGCGCACATATTTGAGTACTTGGTTTTGTTATCAAAACTGGGTGCGACAGGCTTCGAGGTACTTTGCTGTTTGAACACAAGAGTCTAGCCATTTTTCCTCTGTGCAATTTATTTCAAGTTCCCTGGTATTGTCTGTTGAAAACTGGTCGAAATGCTCGAATCTTGGGGATCCAAACTTTATGTCGGTGGAGAGGACCGGCTCGGCCTGGTATATCATGAAGTAAGGGGATACGCCTGTGTTCCGACCAGGTTGTGATCGAAGGCCCCAGACCACGGCTGGCAGTTCTTTCATCCATCTTCCCACTGCTTTGTCATTCTCTTTGTATAACCTCTTTTTTAAAGCATCTATGATCATGCCATTAGCGAGCTTGTCCGTTGGCTCGAGGATGAGCTATCGATACGTACTTTACAGCTATGCCTCTGTCATTGCAGAAGTCCCAGAATGCAGTGCTGGTAAACTGAGTACCCAAGTCGGTGATTATGCTGTTAGGAATCCCGAAATGATGTATGATTTGATTGAGGAACTCTACAGCCTTCTCTGAAGTTGCTTTTACCAATGGCATGTACTCGATCCACTTAGAGAACTTGTCGACTAGTACAAACACGAACTTGATGTTACTAGGAGCAGGCTTGAATGGCCCAATCATATTTAGGCCCCAGCAAGCAAATGGCCATGGTGACAGTATTCTCCGGATTTCATGGGCCGGGATGTGAGTCCTCTTGGTGAAGAATTAGCAACCCTCACAACGTCGAACCAGTCTTTCTGCATCGGCCACAACAGATGGCCAATAAAATCCTGCTCGAAAAGCCTTTCTGACCAATGTCCGAGAGGCCGCATGGTTGCCGTAGGATCCAGCATGTATGTATTCTAAGAGCATGGCGCCATCATCTTGGGTGATGCATTTCAGCAATACGTAATTTCTAGATCGCCGGATAAGGCACTCATTTTATGTTTTGTCTTGGAGGGCGGTGCCGTCTGTGAGATATTTAATGAAAGGTGCACGCAAATCAGTGTTGCTGGTTGTCGGCGTGGCATTTTGGATGTTGTGGACGAGCAGTGCCTCGCTATTTTCCTTCTTGACTAGGTCGCCTCCGACGCTCGGCTTGATGATGTCCTGGATGAAAACGCCTTGTGGAATCTGGGCCCGTGATGATCTGATCTTTGACAGCGCATCTGCTGCATGATTCATATCCTGGACCACGTGTATGTACTCGATTCAATAAAAATTCAGTTCCCATTTGCGAATCTCCTTGCAATACAGATCCATTTTCTCATGAGTTGTGTCCCACTCCTTATTGATCTGATTGGTGACTAGTGCGGAGTCACCATAGACGTAGAGGCGCTTGACTCCTAACTCCTGTCATGTAAGCATGCTTCATACTCGGCCACGTTGTTGGATGCTTCATAACGGAGTTTGTCCTTGTTGGGTGAAACGAAAATGATTCCTACGCCAGCACCATTGATATTTAACGACCCATCAAAAAACATTAAACAGAGCCAGCGGTGCGTTGAGGTCGGTCCATTTTACGATGAAATCTACCAGAGCTTGTGATTTGACAGTTGTATGACTCTAGAAATCCATCGAGAGAGGACATAGCTCCATAGCCCATTTTACCATTCTGCCGTTGTTGTCCTTGTTGCGCAGGATATCCCCCAACAGGAAGCTTGTAGTTACCATGATGCGATGGCCATCGAAATAATGTTTTAACTTCCTGTAAGTGATTAGGATAGCGTAAATTAGCTTCTCTATCTAGGGGCACATGGTCTTGGATTCGTTTAGGACTTCGCTTATGAAGTACACTAGTCACTGGACATTGTAGACGTGGCCTGGTTCATCTTGTTCTACTACGAGCACCGTAGAAACGACTCTATCGGTTGCCACGATGTAGAGGAGTAGGTCCTCGTTAGGTTGAGGTGCTGTAAGGACTGGGGGGATGTGAGGAAAACCTTGAGCTGTGTGAATGCAGCGTCGGCCTCTTCTGTCTAGGTGAATTTTTTAGATGCTTTGAGCAGCTTGAAGAAGGGGAGCCCTCTCTCTCCTAGTCGAGATATGAACTAGCTAAGAGTAGCCATGCATCTTGAGAGTTTCTGTACATCCATGACGTTTTTTGGTGGTCGCATATCAAGAACTGCCCTGACTTTAGAGGGATTTGGGTGTATGTCGTCACGACTGACGACATTGCCGAGTAGTATGCTGGAGGGGACCCTGAAGATGCACTTTTTGGGGTTAAGCTTCCACTTATACTTGTTTAGCGCTTTGATGGTTCGGTCGAGATTGTTGATCAGAGCGCTGACGTCTCTGGTTTTGACGACAAGGTCATCGACGAAAGCTTCGACAAGGTCATCGCGTATTTCGTCATGGAGGCATTGCTGAATGGCACGTTGATACGTGGCTCCGGTATTTTTTAGTCCAAAAGACATGGTTGTATAGCAGTATGCCCCAATGGGAGTAATGAAAGAAGTTTTAACCTGGTTGTCCTCTTTTAAGGAGATCTGGTGATAACCAGAGTAGCAATCGAGGAAGGAGAGTAATTCGCATCCGGCCATTGAGTCGACCACCTCGTCTATGCGAGGAAGATCAAAAGGATCCATAGGATAGTGTTTATTAATATCAGTGTAATAAACGCACATTCTCCATTCATTATTCTTTTTTCTTACAAGAACCGAATTGGCTAGCCAATTGGGATGATACACTTTTTAATAAACTTTGCTACTAAAAGCCGTGCAACTTCTGTCCTAATAGCCTCCTTTTTGTCACAACCGAACCATCATAGTTTCTGCTTGATTGGTCTTGCAGTCTTTGAGATGTTTAAGGAGTGCTCGATCAGGTTCCGAGGGACACTGGGCATGTCTGCGGGTTTCCATGTGAAAACGCTTATGTTGTCCCTCAGGAACCCGACGAGCGCGTCTTCCTATTTAGGGTCCAGGTTGGCTCCGATGGGAGCCGTCTTCTCAGGGTCGCTGTCGACCAGTCGGACTTCCTTGTGTTCCATGGACTTGACGTTTTTTCTTGGGGTCTGCTGCTCGGGTACTTCGAGCTTGTCGGATGGAGCCTGTGCTGCTTGGGACACAGTTTCTACCATCCAAATCGAGAGGTCGATGGCCTCGGTGACCTTGAAGCTTTCCTCCTCACAAGTGTATGTTGTGTAGACGTTGCCCCTGATGGTTAGGACTCCCTTCTCAGTTGACATCTTGAGTACTAAATACGAATAGTGTGGAACTACCACAAACTTGGTGAGTGAAGGACAGCCTAGAATGGTGTGGTATGTCCCCTCGAAGTCAGCAACCACAAAGTTTACAAACTCTATGCGGAAGTGGTCTGGTGTTCCAAACTGCACGGGCAATGTTATCTGGCCGAGTGGGATTGAACTTTCGCCTAGTAGGACACCCCAGAATTGAGCTTCGTATGGTTTCAGCTATGCTTGGGGTAGCTTGAGAGTGGGCAGGCTGTTGCGGAATAGGATGTCGATGGAGCTGCCACCGTCTACGAGCATGCGTTCAAATCTAACGCTATTAATGCATGGGTCCAGGATCAGTGGAAAACGTCCTGGCTCAGGGATGGCAGCCCATTGATCCCGTCTGCTGAAGGATATCTCTCGGTTAGACCAGGGGAGAAACTTTGGATCGGTGACGAGGCCATCAAAGCTATCCACGTTTAGGCTCTCTTGGAGTTTCCTCTCCCTCTTGGATTCAATTGAGACTTTTCCTGCAAAGATGGAGTGGACTACGTCGGTTGGGTTGACGTATTGGTGTCGTGGGTCTCTGTCCTGGTGTTCGTCCTCATCCTCTTGGTTGCGCCTGTCATGCTTCCCCGCTGTTTTAGCGATGTCACCTTGAATGGCCTGCTGTGTGTAGATGCTCTTTAGGACATGACATTCCTCCATCATGTGGTTGGACCTGGGATGAAGTTGGCATGGCCTCTTCAAGGTTTTCTTGTAATCTTCCTAATAATCTCGTCGGCCAGTGAACCGGTTTACTGTGTTGACCTCGTGGTCGTTATTGCGAGGACGTTTGCCCCTGAAATCGTTGTGGTGGTCGCGGCGTCTGTCCCACCCTTCTCGGTAGTCGTGATTGTCATTGCACCGAAGGCTGCGGTTGTCGAAATGTCCACGGTTGTCTCGGATGTTGTCCAGTTGAGGAGGCTACTCGTTTTGTTGGATTCCTCTAACGTCTTCTCTGATGAGCTTTTCTGCGTCATTGGCGTCATCGTAATTCTAGGCCATGGTGAGGAGCTCAGCGACCGTGCTTGGCCTCTTGCGCAGTAGCTTACTCCTCAAGGCTTCGTGAAAATGAAGGCCCTTGATGAAGGCAGAAATCGCCTCGTCGTGGGAAATCTTTAGGATCTTGAGACGCATATCCGAGAAACATCAGATGTAATCACACAAGGGTTCATTCTTACAGTCCCGTATCCTCTCTAGATCGTATTTGTTCCCTGGCTGCTCGTAGGTAGCGATGAAGTTGTCGATGGATGCTTGCTGCAGCTCTTCCCATGAATCAAAGGAATTTTCTGGTAGGCGAAGGAGCCATTGGTGACCTGCTTTGTCGAGCACGACTGGGAAGTAATTTCCCATCACATGTTTGTCCCCCATTGCTGATCGGACCACAATCTCATAGAGGGTGATCCAGTTTTTGGGGTTCTCTTTGCCATCATATTTTTTGAGCTTCTCAAGTTTGAAATTGCGTGGCCAGACGACTTTTCGGAGATGTGAGGAGAATTGTTTCAAGCCAGGAGGGCCGTGTGAAGCATCGTACTCGATGTGGCGCACGTTTTCATGTGCAGCTCTATTGTTGATGCGTCTATTAATGTGCTCACAGGCGTCTTTGTGGGAGAGATTATGTCGGAGATCATGGTTTCTTCCCTGGTCTACCTCCTGGTCATGGTCGTGCCTTTGCTTGCAGTTGCGGCCAGTGTCCCGATCGCGGCCGTCGCGTCGAGCTACCTTTTTGTGGTCGTCGTTGGGCGAGTGGCTATGGTGATGTGTGCTGGGTCATGGTGAAGCCCGACTTCGGTGGGTCATGTTGGAAGTGACCTCTGTGTAGGAGATGGCTTGGGCCTTTCTAAGAAGATCTACTATTTGCCCCATGGCGGCGATCAGGTGTGCTCGTATACTAGTCTGGACACCTAGGTATTCTGGCATGTCTGGGAGTCGATCGAGATTCGCCATGGCGACGACTACGTTACCGCTCGGGGTCTTGAACACTTGCTGATCCCCCACCATGTCGAAGGCATCGTCAAGGTTGTTTGGGACCAGCTATCATTGTTGTTCTTCTGCTCATTGCTGAGCACGTTTGGCGTTGCGCTGCTGTCTTTGATCATCGGTTTCTCCATCGAGGACTGGTTTGTCGTTGCTGACATTAAACACTGGATTTCCTCATCGAGGGGGAAAAAGTGGAAAGCGAGGGAAACCCAGGGGGTATGGAGGAAGATCCAAGTCATAGTCTTCATCCTCGGGGTGTAGGACCTCATTGGGGACGGAGCCCATGCTTGAATTTGTGCTCGCAGTATTGCCCTCCATCAAAGTATGGATAGAGACCATATTGACGAAGTGACGAGCCGGTCGCATGGGTTGTCTCGGTGATAGATCTATCGCCCTGAATAGCTGCTGAGTATAACGAGTGACCTGGTCAGCTACATTACTCAGACCACAAGGGAAACTCGCATCCAGAGGGGTTGCCTTGAACTGAACAGTCTGTCATTCAGGGGTGGTTGTTATCGCCAAAGACGTCTCCAGCCATTTGTGTGTGGTGACACGAGTTGGCCGAGCTGATTTGCGACCATCCAGTTGTGTCGTCTAGGTTATCTGGCTCGAGATTGAATTCACCAGATCAAAAACCTCAGAGAGCTTGTGGTTGGTGCGATCTATGGTGTCGAGCAGGTCGGAGTTGTCGACATGTTTCCCCTTGTAGTAGGGAAGCGGAGGACGAGTTGTCGGCGTGGCCATCAGTGTTGTCAGAGCTGAGGTGGTCACAATCGATGTGGTCAGGATCGCCACCCTTTCAGCCCAGATATGATTTGGTTTTCTTCCAAAGCCGTGATCATGAGGCCACCAGCATGAGTTGTCTAGGTGATCTGGCCGACGGTAAACGTGAGGCCTTCGGCCACGGCAGCGGAAGCAGAGATGATGAACATCTTGTTCGTCTGGGAAGTTGTACGCACACCCCCTACCTGGTACGCCACTGTCAACGAAAGCTAGTCAGCAGTCTACCTTGGGGTATACCCACGGTAGTAGTTTATCGGCAGACAGGTGCGCATGCTATGAACTCAATGGTGATGCAAGACACAGACAATAATTTTATTTAGGTTTGGTCGTTGTGTGGGCGTAATACCTATGTCCTACGTCTGATTGTATTGATCTGAGATGAGTTGAAAGATGCCAAAGGGGGTCCCTTGCCTCTCCTTATATAGTCCAAAGGGAAGGGTTACAAATCTAGAAACTGATCCTAGTCAGTTACAATTGCCACAGATAATGCAACATCAATCCCTATTCTAACCGACTAGAATCCTATTTGAGCTCCACATCTTGTTTCCTTGCATGAAACTCTAAGCAGTTGGATCAAGCCTCGAGCTGTCTCGTAATGGGCCAAATCTCCTGGCCCAAGTCTAGCCATAAGGGTATGGGGATTTATACCTGCACAAGCTCCGCCACGACGTCCTCTACCTCGTCGTCCATCTCTTTTCCCTAGCTGAGCACCGGTGAGGTCACATTCTCACTTCATCGCGAGCTCCACCTCACCGGAGTTTGCAGAGATCACCGGCAACGTGGCTAGACCTCTCTGGTCCACCTTCGGCCGTGTTTCTTCATCCTACAGCTTCTCCTTGATTCACTGTTGCTCGTCCGGAACCTCTACTGGGTCACCATGCCTCCATTTCGCCTACGTATCGCCGCACAGCGCCGCCACTCTGCCATTCTCGACGGCGAGCACCCTAGAGGCTTGTAGTGCGTGAGCAAAGTAGGTCAATAGGTCTGCCTCGAAGTGAGGAACACATGGGTACCCTTGGTTTCCTCGGAGACCTCACCGTCGTTGAGATCTTTGGTGACCGAGCTCGCCTCTGCCCTTTGTGTCAGCGACGCGTGGGACCCCTTTGACAGCCACAGTCCCTCTCTTCCCCTTTTTCTGTTTTTGGTTGGTTTCAATGCTATTTTGTAAAAATTATATCTTGAGTTTGGAAAGTTCAATTTGTGAGATTCAAATACTGTCAGACTCTTGAGTAGATCTAGTTTTTAATAAAAATATGAAACATGCCATGTTTTTGCAGAAATAAATAATTATAAATTATCTCTTTTAATCCCTAATAAAAATAGGACAATTATATCTTGAGATCTGTAAGTCCTATGACCATGCAAATTTAGGAGGTTGTTACTTATGCTGTCTATAGGCTCTGGTAAATTTCTCATGATTTTTGGGCGCCTTATGATGAAGTTATAAATATCCCTTGTTTAAAATAGGAGTTCTTGTGGTATTTTTAATAAATAGATTGTATCTCCTTTTGTGATGAAACTTACTGAGAGATGTAACCTTGTGAAGATAAAGCTAAGAAAAATCTGAAATCTGTTGTTTGACACTTTTTAATAGGGTTTCTCATTTATGCCTTTAATGCCATTAGTAGCTTGTCATTTTTGTACACTACAATCTTCATTTTCAATTGCCATGAAAGTTTTACAGTAACCTTGTTGTAGCATGAGTAGCTTGCTGTAATTTTTCTGGAATTTGTGGAGCACTTCTAGTATATGCTCATTAATTCACCTTAATAATCAAATAAATAGAAAAGGGGATAATAAAAATGAGTTTTGACCTTGCCATGATGTTTTCTGAAGTTTCTTAGACATGTTCTAGCTACTGGTGCTTTTGGTTTGAATCCATGTTACATTCTTAATATGTGGTAAAATATTATTTTGCTATTTATGCCTTGTCTAGAGCATATTCTGTGTATCTGATAGCAATTATTTAAGAACTGCTTGAAGATGAAGTTTTCTGGGAAACTTTTCTATAACAAACATGTAGTTAACTTACTTGTTTCCAAATTTCATAGCATTTGGCTAAGTGGTTTAAAAGTTATATCTGTTGCAAGTAGCTGCTGCGAAATGCTTGCTCTCTGGATTTTCCAGAACAGCCAGGAGACTTTGTCTGTTTTGACCTATTTCTGTGGAGAATCATTCGGTAATGTCTAAAAGTGAATTATAGACAATTTGTTAAGATTTCCAGAAAGTGCTCATTTACTTAATTTGGCCAATAGATGACTATGTTATAGCTGAAACTTGTGACTGCCCAGTCTGCTCATCAACCCAGTTGCTGAGTATAAGTAGTTAAGGTTGATTAGCTTGTATAGTTAGCCTCTCTACCGGAGAAGAAGTATACACTTACATGTTAATCTATTGTTTACTTAATCTTAGAAGCTTGTGATCATGTTTGCACCTTGCTACATGTTTCTCTTGGTTCGTCATCCTGACATATTGCATCCTATGTGCATTATCTATGTTTATCACCTTGTCATGCATACGTAGGTGCACCCAAGGGCGTGATGGTTTTGGAGTTCGCACCACCCGAGCCGGAGGAACAGCGGAGGGATCCATCTCAAGAGGAAGGAGCTGTGGAGGAGGATTTGCTGGAGTGCCCCGACCACCGTCCTTCTACTTACATCGAAGGCAAGCCCCGAAGCATTATAAGACTCCCAATATTTTTGTTATCATGCCCAGCTATCAATTAACTTTGGTTATGTATTGATGCATTAAGTGTTAGGCATTGATATGACAACCTTGCTGTATAATGACTACCTTGCCCACCTTATACCTCACATCAGTAGGTCCAGGATTGAAATGATGCTTAGCTCGGTAGAAGCTGGGTGATTTCCTATCACCTTCGAGAGATAGGTGGATATTTGATCACGGTTGGCTATATATGCTATCGTGGAATAACCTTGTGATAATAATGAATGGAGTCCACGCGGGAACGTAATAGTGAAGCAACAAGGCATGGAGGTCTTAGGTGTGGATCTATCCCCATCTGTGTCGGTTAAGGACCGATACGCTGTACGTCCTCTTGTCATGTTGAATGCATGCCTAACACTTAGTTGGCCGGATAAGTCGTTCCGACCGCAAAGCCAATGAGTCAACTCAGGCCGGATACACCGTTCTGTTTGAGTGTGTACCCCGGTTGGTAGTAAGTATGTGTGGGGAGTCAATGGCGTAAGACCGAGGTGTCAGATTAGAGTCCTGACCCTAGCAGATTGTCGTCCCTGGAGGTTCGGCGCTGATCTGACCCACGAATTGGTCCTGAATTGTGCTCAAGGTGACCTAAGGCTGCTTTTGCAAAGTACGCTTGGGTGAGTGCTAGGAATACCCATCCAGCTGGATAGGAATCGATTCGAATCACGTCTCCCCGTCTATGTCGGTTAAGGACCGATACGCTATACGTCCTCTTGTCATGTTGGACGCATGCCTAACACTTAGTTGGCCTGATATGTCATTTCGACCGTGAAGCCTATGAGTCAACTCAGGCTGGATACCCGGTTCTATTTGAGTGTGCAACCTGGTTGGTAGTAAGTATGTGTGCGGAGTCAATGGCGTAAGACCGAGGTGTCAGGTTAGAGTCCTGACCCTCGCAGATTGTTATCCCCTAGGGTGCGGCACTGATCCGACCCACGAATTGGTCCTGAGTTGTGCTAAAGGTGACCTATGGCTGCTCTTGCAAAGTATGCTTGGGTGTGTGCTAGGAATACCCCTCCAGCTGGATAGGAATCGATTCGAATCACCGTCTCTCCCAGATAGTGAGAACTTGACTTGAGCAGCGGCAACGTACAACTCACTAAATGAACTTAATGGTTATGATGAGAATGATGATGGCTATGTGATAATCCGGATATGGTTATTATTGTGATGCTTAAATACTCATGTATGCTTAGAACAGGTGTTAATCTAGCGAATAGATGTTTAAGTAATTAACTTGCTGCTAAAAGGAAGGTATTTGTGTAACTTCACTAAAAAGCTTTTATGCAAAATGTGAGTCAAACCAGCTCACAAATATGAGCCTCGCATACTCCTTGGTGTCACCTTATTTCTATTTTATGACGGGTAAGTCTAGCTAAGTACATTCTCGTACTCAGGGTTTTATTTACCCTTGTTGCAGATGACATCGTGTATCACGGTTACTACTCTAACTGTCACCATTCGGCAGCGGATGAAGAATAGATCTGGGCAAGATCATTTCTAGTTGCTTTACTTATGCTTTTGTGGGGTTGACCGCAAGACTGGCATGTAACAAGACTAAGTGTGTGTGTGATGTTTCAAAACTACTTTGCTTCCACTATCAAATCGGTTGGCACGCCTTGATATCGAAAATTGAGTATTAGCCTTTTGTGTTTGCAGATCTATTTTTGCATCAACAGAGCCCAACAATGAGATAGAGGAAAGTAGACATAATTACTTTCTTTCTCAATTAGAATAATTGGGCCTGACCATTTTATTTTTGAATTGTCAGGGGATATCAAATTTTCTAAATAAAAAAGTAATCAAATAAGTATACAAAACAGTTGAGGTAGGAGGGGCTCGAAGGGCGGGTGGCCGTCCAAACCCTAGGGGCGCCTGCCTGGGCAACGAGGCCATTCACCGCCACCTTTCTCCATTCCCATCCTGAGACCTTCCTTGTTTATAAAAAGTATATCTTTGGAAATTTTTCCCATATTTCGTCAGGATACCTTCGAAAAAATACATTTCCAGACCCCTATATAAACAACCCATGCCTATGGTCTAATCTCATCACATCATAGCTTTTCTCTTCTCCTGCTTAGAAGCTAGCTACACCTCTCTACTCAACCATGGCTAAAGAAAATTCAGAGAGGAGAATGATTCCCAATGGGATCGATCTCAACACCATCCCCATAGAAGAACCTGAGTGCAAAGCTATCATTCCTATAGATGAATCTATCCCTCTAGCCACCATTCCACAACACAGCTATGGATGCTCTTACTACGCTTAGCCTGTTTGCACCAAGCCTCTCCTCTTGGAAGGAGCTCCGCCAAAGTGGCCAGTGTTGATGGTTCTTAAGTATCAATTTTAATAATGAAATAAATAGGGAAAAGGACCAATATACAAACAACACCTAGATGTAGGGTTTGATCTGACAGAATTCCATGAGTTTTGCTGTTTATCTATTTCTGCAAGGGGTTATCAGGAAATATGGAAGAAAGGCCCACACGTTGGGTTTACATAGAGATATTAACTTGTGCACCAATTTTCCTCGGTCTAGAAGGTTCTAGAAGCTACACAAACGAATGGGAGGCCGAGCGGGCCCACAGGCAGGGCGCCCACCCTACCCCCTGGGCGCCCGCCCACCTCTGGTGGCCAATCACGGTGAGTCACGCGGATTATGCTCCATCGCCTTTGAGGATCAAGGAGAACCGTTCAATCAAGGTCGGTTTGATCCGACGGCCCAGATTCATTTGAGAGGGCAATATAAGCAAGGCCCCTGGCCCCTGGAGGGGGAGAATCCCATTATTCATTAGCATATTTTCCAGAGAGGATTTAGAGAGAGGTTCCTTAGGGTTCCCACCTCATAGGGCTTAGCATCCAATGTGAGAGTAAAATTAGTTCTACTGGATTGAGAGAGATATAGTGGAGGTGTAGATCGGACGAAGCCCGGTCTGTCGGTGTCTACTCCGAGGTTGTACCTGTGGGATCAAGTCTCCTAACCCGAGGCTTGCTCCTAGGATTCTTCAGTATTTTGACTTCTAAATTATAGTAAGTTCTTTGTTTTATTGTTCTTTGGTTTATGTGTTTACTTTGATCTCTTCGTGTAGAGTTTAGAGTAATCATCTCTAGCGTAAACGTGGTGTTTGAGCTAGGATACTCATAGATATCCCCTGTCTAGCTAGACCGTGGTAGTAGCGAGGAACGTGACATTTCCAAGTTACCTTTGTAGCCCATATTTTGTTAGCAGGCTCGATAGGGTTTATAGGTGCGGGTCGAACATCCTCTGTGGTGTCTAGATTCCGTGAGCCTCCCCAACAGAACAGTAGTTCATCCTTACCAAGCTTAGAACGAGATTGCGGTTGTAGTCTTCTCTATACATCGCTCACATCGAATCCCATTGTTTGTAGCCTAAAGGTTAGTAGTAATAGACCGGGTTAGTCAGATGCACGCTTTCTCCTAGTGGTAAAAATATAAATACGATACTCTAGATAACATCCCGTGTGAAGTGCTTACCGATATTCGTGCGCTTGCGGATTAATTCCTGATTGCGTTACCAAATATCAACAAGCATTTCTGGCGTCGTTGCCGGGGAGAAAGACGGTTTGCTGAGATAACCTTGAGTCTTACTACTAGCTTGTATCTATACTTTTATCTTTTCTTATCTTTTTATATTCTTTATTTTCTTTACTCTTACCTTATGGAAAACCAAGATTCTAAATTGATCTATCAATTTGCAACACCTTCGAAAACTGACCTTTTACCATGGGAGTCATCACAGCCTATCCAAACATCCCAGTATAGGTTAAGTTCTAGGTTGATTGCCATGATTCAAAACCTATCTTTTTCAGGTAAGGAAGACGAAAACCCTTACCTTCATATTAGAGATTTTGAGCAAACATGTGATTGTATTCGCATTGAAGGCATTTCTGATAAAACTTTACGTTGGAAGTTTTTTCCTTTTTCTTTAAGGGGAGAAGCTGGACAATGGTATAGTCAGAAGGACAATGAGGTGAATGGGGAGTTTTACGAGCCAACTTTTGTCTAGATTTTAATTCCCTTGACCGTATCGGTGACCTTAGACTCAAATTCCATACCTATTGTTGAATTCTTTGCACCTTCAGAGACCAGCCATAGACCATGGGAGTCAACAAGTCCTTTCCTTGCCCCTAATTATGATCTGTGTCCGGAGTTGATTGCAATAGGTCAAAACCAACCCTTTTCTATAGCTGAGGTCCTATCTTTTAATCAAGAAGATAATGAACTTTTAGCTACACCTTGGGAATCTTTTAATCTTTCTATAAATTCTGGTTTAGACCTAGCCCTACAAGACCATGTTTTTTGTCGATATTTTCACATTGGTCTTAATCATATAACTTTTGGTAGAGTCTTTCTTTCTTTATCTATTAGTAGAGGAAGGTATGTCTTCATTTGTGGACATCCTTCTTGCACTAGTCTTCATAAAAAATTCCTAGAGATAGAGAAGGAATCATCTCCCAGACTAGGAAAGGAAGTTTCATTAGCCAATTTCCCAACATTCCAATCCCATGATTCGGCTATCCAACCCATCCTTGAGCCTAATAATTTCTCCTATGCTCTTTCTCTTGAACCTTCCGATGATCCTATGAATCTCTCTAGACATCCCATTCATAAGAGTCACCAAGGCCACAAGGTGGATCGAGAAGAGCAACAACAATGGCTAGAGGGCATTAAAAATCCATGTGCTATCACCACATTTGAGATCTCCAACCCTCTCTTCCTTTCTATTTATAACAACTTTAAAAGAGCGGTTGTCGATGCATATGTCTATAATAAATATTGCAGATCTCGTTGAGTTGATTGATGGTTTCCCAAGGACAAGCTTAGTGTCCTAAAACAAGCACTTATCAGATCGTGACATGAACTTCTAATTATTCGCAACATTGCCTTGTGTATTGAGCATATAAAGATAATTGTAGAAATAATCCTTTAGGTATTCGTGTCACTAACCTTTCTAGGATTGGAGCAAGAAGATCCGAGGAATGACAAGCGCAAGGTATGCCCAACCAATCATCATGCAACATTGAATTAAATTCATCCAATCTTGAATTTTGCAAAATTCAAGCTTGGGGGAGTACTTTACATAAAAACATCATTTGCCATGTTGCTATGTTGGTTGTCCTTACCTTTGAGACATGCTCAATTTGTTAAATACTAATCACACAACTTCATCTCCACTTGAGTAGATCTCTATAAAAGCCATCATGCTAGCTATGTATCTTAGTAAGTGTTAGTTTGGAACTACTGTACATACTTCTATTGGCTTTTAAATTAAGCGTGGTGTTTAGGTTAAATAGCCTTCCTTAATCTGATTAGACTTGGAGTCTAGTTTGGTTACTGAACAAAAAACTGCTTGAGTAGGCATTGGTATATTTTGTCAGACTAACCCCTGCAAGAAAACTTTCAATATCAACCTGGGAAGTCCTGAGATACAAACTCACATTGGGGATAAAGGACACACATGAAGTTTAACGATTTGCACAAGGAAGACATAGCTCATTCATCATAGATAGATGATCCATGGAATGAGACAAAGAATGCCACAAACACAGTGCACAACCGCTAAGAAAGGAAAGCTTCCACAAGGTGATACTGTACCATCACTCTTCAATTAAGGTAACATCTTAAAGTACTTGATTATCACTTTTATAAGCTTCTCCTTGGTTCTGGCGTTCACATAAAATAAAGAGACAAACATGTATGATTTGTAACTCCAAATTAACCAACCCAACTGATTCAGCATGTTTAGTCCTTTAATCTTTGTTCCTAGTACTACCTCCATGATCCTACACTCCTAATCATATGAGCTAAAATGTTGCACATTCAATCTTTGGGAAGATATAAAGAAAAAGACATATACATAGATAGATTACCTTTCCATAAGGTTGAGCGATCTGATCTGACAAATGTTTTAAATGCTACACTCATGAACTTATCACCCATCATCTTTGTCTTGCTCCCTATGCTTAAGGATAGAGAAGAATAAATATACTTTTGGTTCTGTTGATGTTTTCCACCAATAGGGCCCATGCACTTGATCTCTGCCTTGTCTCTATGAGCAGGTACACTTCAAGCAAAATATGAATGAGTTTTACAACTCCCAGACTCCACCAAGTGAAGAACTTGGATCTACAAGCACAAACACACTGAGCAGGATGCTGCTAATGCCGGACCTCGAACTGCTAGGCAAACGGAGAACATGGGTGACACCGTATCAAGAGTACAGATGTCAAGGCCCACACCTAATCAAATGATGCACCTAAAGGATGAACACGGACGACCCTGGTGTTCCAAGCATCGAGTGCACAATCAATAGCTACTCTTTTCAGAAGACACTCTAAGACACCAGATCCGACGTCAACATAATGGCCGCAGTCACTTATCAGCTCCTGCATGGAACCATGCCCCTACAACCAACATACATTCAGCTCCAGATGATTTTCAGTTCATTGACCTGGGAGAAGATGAGTACGATCCACCCACCATCCTTGGAAGACCGTTCCTCAACACCATCAAAGCCATCATTTATATTGGAACCGGAGAAGTCCACATGCACTTTCCTCTGAAGATTGCGACGCAACCGAAACCAGAGGAGGCAAATCATCAAGGACGGATGGGTAGACTACGAAGGAGAAGTGATAAGGTCTGAAGACATACAACTTAAACAGAACTGTCCTGATGTGACTATAGCACCGAGTCAGAAAGAGAAGATAGTTATACATGAAGAGGAGGCGCCGCCGGAACCACTGACTACACCACCCAGCAAATCCCAGGACGATTGAGAAAACGGAGAGTCCCGTTTGGAGGACTCAAAAACACCGAACGCCTTGCCAAGAGGTAAACTTGGTAGTTATCCTTTTTCCTATTTAAAATAGTTTGCTTATTTAATTAGGTTCATATCATCTCGAAAAGAAAATAAAAATGTTAAAAAATAGTAAGCCCCATGTGAGTATGCTCATGGCATAAAACCCATAGGTACATTCACTGTGGTGGCATAAAATAAATATGTTTTCATCTTACAATAAAAATATAAAAATAATAAGTGCATGATCCTGCTAAATAAATAACATTTATTGAGGAGGCTCATCATGATAAAGGCTAGACATTTATGCTAACACCTAATCAGTTCCACAAAGCTGTGTTGTCTATTTGAGCTCCACAGAATTCAAGGATCAAAGAAGACTAGTAGACAGAGGACACCCTAATCGCTGTCAGGGTGCTGCCGACATGCAAATACACCTCCGCCACCTGCTAGCTACATCAGAAGAAATTACGTCAAAATCCAGCTTGGGGGAGAGCACCCCCAATTATCCAGCTAAGTGTTTCTACTTGCGTTTATACTTTACTCAAATAATAAAAAGATGCATAATCATAAAAACCCAAATAAATATTTTGTGCCTTTATATATATCTTTGCTTAGTTTGCTAAATAAATAAATCAACAAAGTTTGCTATGAAACCTCATGATAAACTCTCACATGGAGATGATGAATAGTTTCTCTGCCAAGACTAGTTCTTAAAATTGAAATCTCTCTCAAGTTTAGGCATAACTGTTATAATTTAAACCTGCTCTAAACCTAAAGTTGTGGGAAGAGTACTTGATTGTTGACGGTCCCTAAGTACCAAATATAATCAGCAAATAAACAAAGAAAAGGATCCAAATACAACCAACATCTAAACATAGGGTTTTATCTGACAGAATTCCACGAGTTTTGGTGCTTGTCTATTTCTGCAGGGAGTTATCAGGAAATATGGAGAGAAGGCCCACATGTCGGGTTTACATAGAGATATTAACGTGTCGCGCAATTTTCTATCATCTAGAAGACTCCAGAAGCCACGGGAACAAAGCGGAAGCCGAGAGGGCTCAGGGACAGGGCACCCGCCCAAGTCCTTAGGGCGCCCGCCCACCTATTTCGGCCAATCACGCTCAATCTCGCGGATTATTCTCCACCGACCTAAAGGATCAAGAATAACCATTCAATCAATGTCGGCTTGATCCGACGGCCTAGGTTCACTTGAGGGGACTATATAACCAGACCCCCTGGCCCCTGGAGGAGGCACCCCTTGATCATTATTCATTATTCATAGACAGAGCAAAAGCTAGGGTTTAGAGATGAGAGCTCTCCTCTCTTCTCTAAACTAGAGTAGATCTATATAGTAGCGAGATGGAGAGCGAAGGAGGATTAGAGGAGAGGCCGGCCTGTCGGTTCTTCCTCCGGTTGTACTTCGTCATGATCAAGCTCTAATCAAGCTTGCTCATGGGATGACTCTGGTAATCTACTTCTAATTCATTATGCAATTACTAATCATGTATGTTCTGGTTCACAACTCTTTTGAGTACTCCTAATCTATAGGACGCTATAGGTGAGAGTTGTAGTATAGGTGTAAGTGTGGTGCTTAGACCTAGATTACTTGTGGATATCCCCTGTCTACCTGGATCGTGTGGTAGGCCGCGTAGGTGACAGTTACGTTGGTCCCTTGTAGTCCACCTCTTGTTAGCAGGACGGGCAGGGTTTATCGGCCTATGGATAAGCATCCTTTGTGGTGTATTCTTATCACGTGGTTTGTCCCAGACATAGACATACCCCTTTGAAGTAGAGAAACCATAGTTATCCTCTCTATTATGCTACCATCGCCCATATTATCACCCATTGTTATCTTATCTTTAATATTGTTCTTATTCAATTCTACCATCTTTCCTATTTACACTCATCTATCAATCTTGGTTAAGTTAGAGCGTAGTTGGTTCTCCCGTTTCCCTGTGGAAATGATAAAACCTTTAACCGGGAAAAAGCTATAACGGTATCCGTGCACTTGTGGATTATCTGTGTGCTTATAAATACCATAGTACACTCTAGTGCCATGCTGGGGATGACAATCTAGTATTCAAGTGGTGTTAGCAAGTGTCAACAAGCATTTTTGGCGCCGTTGCTGGGGAGACGGTTGCTGAGTTGACTACAAACTAGCTTAATCATTTTCAAAAAAAAATATATATTTCCTTTTATCCTTTGCCTTATCTCTGCTATTCTTTCTTCTTATCTAATCCTTGATCTCTGGTCTATCATGAATTCAAACATGTCTATCTGTCAGTTTCATAGACCTACGGGCACACATCTCGAACCACCAAAATCTTCAAAGCCTATCATAGCATCTAGTTTTGAGATAGACCCCGAATACATAGAATTTGTTCAAAAACAACCTTTCTCAGGAGAAAGTGAGGAAAACCCATACACCCACCTAAGAGAGTTTTATCGAGTTTGTGACCTCCTTCGCATAGAAGGCATGTCCAATGAGACCCTTAAATGGAAGCTCTTTCCGTTCTCTTTAATAGGAAAAGCTAGACATTGGTATAAACTCAAAGTAGGGAGTGTTCATGGAGATTGGAAGTAATTATATAATAGTTTTCTTTTTAAATATTTTCCAATCTCCAAAGTGGTGGAACTTCGGCATGAGATTCTTTCTTTTAGACAACTGGAAGAAGAATCTCTCGACAAATCATGGGACCGCTTTATTAACCTTACTCTCACTGGCCCAAAGCTTTTTATTCCAGAAGAAGTTCTTCTAATGCACTTTTTTGAGGGCCTTAGTAGGGAAAATAAGCAAACCTTGAATACAGCCTCTAGAGGATCCTTCTTTCACCTACCTGCTAGTGAAGCTTGGAATTTGATTGATTTAATGAGCGGAAAGTCTCCTAGCTTTTATATCCCTGAGAAACAAAAAGAACCAGTTCCTAGACAAGAAGAAGTTTCGATAGCCAGATCACAACCACTTCAATCCCAAACTTTAGCTATCGATCCTAAACCATCAATACCCCAAAATTCTCCAAGGGAGGAAGGAATTCCGACCTTAAATCTTTCAGATGATGATGGTTTAGACTTCTGGTTCCATAAGAGACCTTCAAGCAGGGATAATTCAAATCCTCGCAATAATGGTTCTCTTAGAGAATGTCCTGGTTCCTATTATGAAGAAGTCAAGGATGACATATCAAGTGAAGGAGAGCTAAGCCATATAGAAAATTCTAACACCTCCCCTTTCCTGATCACAAGTTCAAAATGGCTAGAATGTGTAGAATGGATGGACAAGGAAGAAGCCCTAATGGATTCTGACCTTGGCTCAATTTCAAATGGTGAGTTCTTGACTCCCTTTGAAGATGAGATTCATCCAACTACAGAAGAGGACATAGGTGAGACCAATCCAGAAGAAACTCCGAACATTCAGATTGGAGACGGAGATAACATTAATGAGCATGGAATTTATTTCATAGCCACTTCATTTACTCCGTGCTCATATGCAACATCTTCCGAATCTATTGGTCTCTCCAACATCACCACATTTGAGATCTCCAGCCCCCTCTTCCTTTCAATTTATAAAAACTTTAAAAGGGCGATTGTCGATGCATATATCTATAATAAATATTACAGATCTCGTTGAGTTGATCTTGATATAGGTCAGCGTTGGAAGGGAAACCACTTCGCCAACATAAATTGATGGTTTCCCAAGGACAAGCTTAGTGTCCTAAAATAAGCACTGATCAGATCATTACATGAGCTTTTAATTATTTACAACATTACCTTGTGTATTGAGCATATAAAGATAATTGTGAAAATATTCCTTCGGGTATTCTTGTCACTAACCTTTCCAGGATTGGAGCAAGAAGATCGGATGAATGACAAGCACAAGGTATGTCCAACCGATCATCATACAACATTGAATTAAATTCATCCAAACTTGAATTTTGCAAAATTCAAGCTTGGGGGAGTACTTTACATAAAAACATCCTTTGCCATGTTGCTATGTTGGTTGTCCCTACCTTTGAGACATGCTCAAATTGTCAAATACTAATCACACTACTTCATCTCCACTTGAGTAGATCTCTATAAATGCTGTCATGCTACCTTTGTCTATTTACTAGCAAGTGTTGGTTTGGAAGTACTCGGCATACTTCCATTGGCATTTAAATTAAGCATGGTGCTTAGGTTAAATAGCCTTCCTTAATCTGATTAGACATGGAGTCTAGTTTGGTTACTGAACTAAAAACTGCTTGAGTAGATATTGGTATATTTTGTCGGACTAACCCCTGCAGGAAAACTTTCAATATCAACCTGGGAAGTCCTGAGACAAACTCACATTAGAGACAAGGAGAGGGAGACATGAAGTTTAACAATTTACACAAGGAAGACGTAGCTCATAAGAGATGATCCATGGAGGGTGCCACAAACACGATACACTACGAATGGGAAGCTTCCACAAGGTACACTTCGAGCAAAACATGGTGGAGTTTTTCAACACCCAGGCTCTACCAAGTGAAGGACCTGGATCTACGAGCACAAACACACTGAGCAGGATGCTGCCAACGCCACACTTCGAACTGCTGGGCAAATGAAGAACATGGGTGACACCGTATCAAGAGGTGCAGGCGTCAAGGTCCGCACCTGAATCAAATGACGCACCTAAAGAATGAACAAGGTGAGAAGTCTTTTTCAGATGACTTAAAACATTGAACCCTCACCGAAAGGTAAAATCGATAGTTATCCATATTTATCCTTTTTGCATTCCCTTTTCTCTTAAATTATTTACTTTCCTTAAATGGCTTGTTAGTTAATCATGCTATCTTGAAAAAAATAAAAAATGTTAAAAATAGTAAGCCCCATGTGAGTATGCTCGTGGCATAAAACCCATAAGTACATTCACTGTGGTGGTGTAAAAATAAAATAAATATATTCCTATAAAAATGAAAATATAAAAATAAATTTATGATCCTACCAAAGAGAGTAACATTTATTAAGGAGGCTCAACATGATAAAGGCTAGATATTTATGCTAACACTTAACTAGTTCCACAAAGCTTTGTTGTCTATTTGAGCTCCACAGAATTCAAGGATCAGAGAAGACTAGCAGACGGAGGACATCCTAATCGCTGTGAGGGTGCTGCCGACATTCGAATACACCTCCATCACCTGCTAGCTACATCAGAAGAAATTACGTCAAAATCCAGCTTGGGGGAGAGCACCCCCATTTATCCAGCTAAGTGTTTCTACTCGCATTTATACTTTACTCAAATAATAAAAAGATGCATAATCATAAAAACCCAAATAAAGATTTTATGCTTATATATATATCTATGCTTAGTTTGCTAAATAAATAAATAAATAATGTTTGCTATGAACCCTCATGATAAGCTCTCACATAGGAATGATGAATAGTTGCTCTGCCATGACTAGTTCTCAAAATTGAAATCTCTCTCAAGTTTAGGCATGACTGTTATGAATTAAGATTTGCTCTAAACTTGAACTTGTGGGAAGAGTACTTGATCTAAAGTCTAAGTCGTTAACGGATATGTTATGGGAAGGTTGAGCTGCTGTTTATCTGTTCCTAGAGATGCTAGAATTCTGGAGAATTTTATCTTTGAAAATCTTTAAAATGTTGCATGATGAGTTCCTGTATGATGAGAGTTTAAATTCATACCACAGCCATATATACATGCTTGCTAGACTTTGAGCCACACATTTACTTTTTACTGCTTATGAGCATTGAGTGTGGTCAAGCTGTGTAGACCCTTAGGAGCTTGTCATGTGGTTAAATCAAGATTCACTTGCACGTTCACTCATACATGCTGCTTGTACTCTGGAAGTATGCATCCACATACATCCACTCATTTCCATCTCCAGATTCACCCAAAATTATTCTACTCCTATCCGGGAGAGAATAGCCAAAAACATTATCCCATTCCTGTTTTTCCATGTGAAATAAATGCTCGAGCTATTTTGGTTACTACCCCTTGCTACATTATTCCAGGAGGGTGAGTGCTCTGAAAGAAAAACAAGAAAAATATGATGAAATAATAAGGGGCAAGTGCCCGGAACCTCGAAAGAAAAAAGAAAAGTGAGACGAGAGGTAAAAATGGACAAGTGTCCGACAGTAGAATTAGGGGTACAGGATACCCACCTGAGAGAAAAGAAAAAGAAAATATAGAGCATCTCATTCCTCTAAAAAACCTTCAAAGTGCAAGAAATGTATGTATCCCCTCAAAAGAGCAAAAGTAGAATTAGACTTTCACCATTATTTTCACCATTATCACCATCATCACCATACACCATTCATCCGCCACACATGCACATCTTGGTTTGACTTATTGACTTGTTTCTCTGGATCCATGGTTTGACTATGCAATAAATGTCTTGTAAGTATGTATTAGCTGTCTCCCACCTATGAGCTCCAGATATCAAACCTTATTAGAGTAGGGTGAGAGAGAAGGCAATACCACTATGCCTCATACCACAAATACTACATACTTTGAGAGAATGCGTAATTATCACTGCCTTGGTAAGGATCTAGAAATACCACAAAAGAGAGACTAGAGAGAGTAATACAAGGAATCTCTAAGTTTTATTTGAAAATCTGCAAAAACTCCAGAGCTATAGTTGATCAAAGAACAAGAGACATGGTGCTTGACTTGACCGTTCTATCTTTTAACTGCTCAAGACACAAGTCACTGTTGCAAGCCCCATGGTGGAAGGTAATATGAGTAAGTTTAAATCTTAACAGTTTACCTTAACCTAGAGATGAGATCTTGTTTGAACGCATGAGTACCTTTAAGGCATAAAACCACTGCAAAAAAACTCTTGAGTCCATCCTTGCTCGGGGACGAGCAAGAGGTAAGCTTGGGGGAGTTGTTGACGGTCCTTAAGTACCAAATATAATCAGCAAATAAACAAAGAAAAGGATCCATATATAAGCAACATCTAAACTTAGGGTTTTATCTGACAGAATTCCACGAGTTTTGGTGTTTGTCTATTTCTGCAGGGGGTTATCAGGAAATATGGAGAGAAGGCCCACATGTCGGGTTTACATAGAGATATTAACGTGTCGCGCAATTTTCTATCATCTAGAAGACTCCAGAAGCCACGGGAACAAAGCGGAAGCCAAGAGGGCTCAGGGACAGGGCGCCCGCCCAAGTCCTTAGGGCGCCCGCCCACCTATTTCGGCCAATCACGCTCAATCTCGCGGATTATGCTCCACCGACCTAAAGGATCAAGAATAACCGTTCAATCAATGTCGGTTTGATCCGACGGCCCAGGTTCACTTGAGGGGACTATATAACCAGACCCCCTGGCCCCTGGAGGAGGCACCCCTTGATCATTATTCATTATTCATAGACAGAGCAAAAGCTAGGGTTTAGAGATGAGATCTCTCCTCTCTTCTCTAAACTAGAGTAGATCTAGATAGTAGCGAGATGGAGAGCGAAGGAGGATTAGAGGAGAGGCCGGCCTGTCGGTTCTTCCTTCGGTTGTACTTCGTCATGATCAAGCTCTATTCAAGCTTGCTCATGGGATGACTCTGGTAATCTACTTCTAATTCATTATGCAATTACTAATCATGTATGTTATGGTTCACAACTCTTTTGAGTACTTCTAATCTATAGGACGCTATAGGTGAGAGTTGTAGTATAGGTGTAAGCGTGGTGCTTAGACCTATATTACTTGTGGATATCCCCGGTCTAGCTGGATCGTGTGGTAGGCCGCGTAGGTGACAGTTACGTTAGTCCCTTGTAGTCCACCTCTTGTTAGCAGGACGGGTAGGGTTTATCGGCCTATGGATAAGCATCCATTGTGGTGTATTCTTATCAGGTGGTTCGTCCCAGACATAGACATACCCCTTTGAAGTAGAGAAACCATAGTTATCCTCTCTATTCTGCTACCATCGCCCATATATTAGATTGCTCTACACTCTATTCCCATATTATCACCCATTGTTATCTTATCTTTAATATTGTTCTTATTCAATTCTACCATCTTTCCTATTTACACTCATCTATTTATCTTGGTTAAATTAGAGCGTAGTTGGTTCTCCCGTTTCCCTGTGGATACGATAAAACCTTTAACTGGGAAAAAGCTATAACGGTATCTGAGTGCGTATAAATACCATATTACACTCTAGTGCCATGTTGGGGATGACAACCTAGTATTCAAGTGGTGTTAGCATGTGTCAACGTTGATCTAAAGTCTAAGTCATTAACTGATATGATATGGGAAGGTTGAGCTACTGTTTATCTGTTCCTAGAGATGCTAGAATTCTGGAGAATTTTATCTTTGAAAATCTTTAGAATAACACATGATGAGTTCCTGTATGATGAGAGTTTAAATTCCTACCACAGCCATATATACATGCTTGCTAGACTTTGAGCCACACATTTACTTTTTACTGCTTATGAGTATTGAGTGTGGTCAAGCTGTGTAGACCATTAGGAGCTTGTCATGCAGTTAAAATCAGGATCCACTTGCACGTTCACTCATACATGCTACTTCTACTCCGGAAGTACGCATCCACATACATCCACTCAATTCCATCTCCAGATTCACCTAAAATTTTTCTACTCCTAATCCGAGAGAGAATAGTCAAAAACATTTCTGCTTTTTCCCTGTGAAATAAATGCTCGAGTTATCTTGGTTACTACCACTTGCTATATTATTTAAGGAGATGAGTGCTCTAAAAAAATAGGATACGAGGAAATAAAAAGGGGCAAGTGCCCGGAACCTCGAAGAAAAGAAAAAGTGAGACGAGAGGTAAAAATGGACAAGTGTCCGACAGTAGAATTAGGGGTACAAGATACCCACCTGAGAGGAAAGAAAAATAAAATGTACAACATCTCATTCTCCTCAAAAAGCTTCAAAGTGCAAGAAAGGTATGTATCCCCTTAAAAGAGCAAAAGTAGAATTAGACTTTCACCATTGTTGTTACCATACACCATTCATTCGCCACACATGCACATCTTGATTTGACTTATTGACTTGTTTCTCTGGATCCATGGTTTGATTATGCAATACATGTCTGGTAAGTATGTATTATCTGTCTCCCACCTATGAGCTCCAGATATGAAAACCTTATTAGAGTAGGGTGAGAGAGAAGGCAATATCACTATGCCTCATACCAAAAATACCACATACTTTGAGAGAAGGCATATACCATTACTGTCTTGGAAAGGATCTAAAAATACCACAAAAGAGAGATTTGTGAGAGTCATACAAGGAATCTCTGAGTTTTATTTGAAAATCTGCAAAAACTCCAGAGCTATAGCAGATCAAGAACAAGAGACATGGCGCTTGACTAGACTGTTCTATCTTTTAACTGCTGAAGACACAAGTGACGGTTGCAAGCCCCATGGTGAAAGGTAAATTAAGTAAGTTTTAAGTCTTAACAGTTTACTCTAACTCAGAGAAGAGATCTTGCTTGAACACATGTGTACTTTTAAGGCATGAAACCACTGTAGAAACTTTTGAGTCTATCCTTGCTCAGGGACGAGCAAGAGGTAAGCTTGGGGGAGTTGTTGACGGTCCTTAAGTACCAAATATAATCATAAAATAAATAAAGAAAAGGATCCAAATGTAACCAATACCAAGACTTAGGGTTTTATCTGATAGAATAACACGAGTTTTGGTGTTTGTCTATTTTTGCAGGGGGTTATCAGGAAATATGGAGGAAAGGCCCACACGTCGGGTTTACATAGAGATATTAACGTACCGCGCAATTTTATATCATCTAGAAGAGTCCAGAAACCACAGGAACAAACGAGAAGGCAAACGGGCCTGGGGGCAGGGCGCCCGCCCTCCCCCCTTGGGCGCCCGCCCTGTCCCAGAGTCCAATCAGGACTCTCTTCGGGGATTACGCTCCACCGACCTAAAGGATCAAGGATAACCATTCAATCAATGTCGGTTTGATCCGACGGCCCATATTCACTTGGAAAGACTATATAACCAGACCGCCTGGCCCCTAGAGGAGAACAAGTTCATCATAGAGTTGAGAGGAGCCCTCGAAAGAATACCTCTCCTCTAAATAGACTTAGGGCATAGCATCCAATGTGAGATTAGAATAGTTCTTCTAAGTTCTTCTAGATTGAGAGAGATAGAGTGGAGGTGTAGATCGGAGGAAGCCTGGCCTGTCGGTGTCTACTCCAAAGTTGTACCTGCGGGATCAAGTTCTCCTAACCTGAGGCTTGCTCCTAGGATTCTTCTGTAATTCTACTTCTAAATTCTAGTAAGTTCTTGTTTTATTGTTCTTTGGTTTCTGAGTTTACTTTAATCTCTTCCGGTTAAGTTTAGAGTAATCATTGCTAGCGTAAACATGGTGTTTGGGCTAGGGTACTCATAGATATCCCCTGACTAGCTGGACCGTGGTTGTAGCGAGGAACGTGACATTTCCGAGTTACCTTTGTAGACCATATCTCGTTAGCAGGAAGGATAGGGTTTATAGGTGCGGGTCGAACATCCTTTGTGGTGTCTAGATTCCGTAAGCCTCCCCAATAGAACAGTAGATTATCCTTACCGTGGTTAGAACGAGACTACGGTTGCAGTCTTCTCTATACATCGCTCACATCGAGAAACATTCTTTATAGCCTAAAGAATAGTAGCAATAGATTTGGTTAGCCAGATGCACGCTTTCTCCTAGTGGTAAAAATATAAATACGATACTCTGGATAACCTCCTGAGTGAAGTGCTCAACATATCCGTGCGCTTGCGGATCATTTCCTGATGGCGTTAACAAATATCAACAGTGATCATTTCCATCCATATCCTTTTTCTTCTTATAGATCCATTTGCACTCTATGGGTCTAACCCCATTTGGAGGATCAACCAAGTTCCAAACTTGATTATCTCCCATGGAATCTATCTTGGATCTCATTGAACTTTGCCATTTCTCAGAATCTGGGTCCATCATTGCTTCTGCATAATTTACAAGTTCATCATCGTCTAACAATAACAATTCCCCATGCAATTCGTGAAGTCTTGCTGATCTTAGTGGTTGTGGTGGTGTTTCTACTACCATGGGTGTCTCAACTTGTTTTGCTACCTTAGCATCTCTCGTAGAGTTATTTCCAACTAGCTCAACTTGAACTTCTTTAAGATAAACCTTCTATCCATTTTTCTCTGTTTTGAGAAAGTCTTTCTCTAAGAAAACACTATTTTGAGTAACAAACAGTTTGCCCTCTATACGGTTATAGACATAATACCCCAAACTTCACAAACCCAAATTTTAAGAAAAGACAAACTGGGACATTTACTAGTCCACATCTCATATGGTATCTTAACTACAAACTTAGATGGTACCGTGTTTAAAGTGAAAGCAGTTGTTTCTAGAGTGTATCCCCAAAATGATAAAGGTATGTCTGACTGGCACATCATAGATTGAACCATGTCCAACAAAGTTCATTTACATCACTCAGACATGCCATTCCTCTGAGGCGTTCCAGGTGGCATAAGTTGTGGAATGATTCCACAACTCTTTACATGATTGCTAAATTCGTGACTCAAATATTCACCACCATGATCAGATCGCATAGCCTTCATTTTCTTGCCACGTTCATTCTCTACTTCATTCTGAATTTTTTTGAACTTTTCTAATGTTTTAGACTTCTGTTTCATTAAGTAGACATATCCATATTTACTAAAATCATCAGTAAAATTTATGAAGTATTGGGATCCACCTCTAGCTGTCGTGCTCATTGGTCCATGCACATCAGTATGTACAAATTCCAACAAGTCAGACGCTCTCTTAGGAAAACCTTTGGAAGCTGCCTTGGTCATCTTTCCTGGTAAGCAAGACTCACATGTCTCGTATGATTCAAAATCAAACAAAGTTAAAAGCCCATCATCATGGAGCCTCTTCATGCGATTCTCACTTATATAACCCAAACAACAATATCATATTTAAGTAGGACTTAACTCATTAAGCCGAGGCCTTTTAGCACTAACATTATAGATAGGCGCATCATCAAGATTTAAAAAAATAACCCATTCACAATGGATGCAAAAGCCACAAATATGTCATTCTTAGAGATCACACAATCGTTGTCTTTACTCACAAATAAAAAACCTTCCTTCATCAAACACGAAGGTGAGACAATGTTTCGACATAAACTAAGAACAAAATAACAATTATTCAATTCCAAAATAAATCCCAATGGTAGATGAAGTTGTATCGTCCTGATGTTCAGCGCAGCAACTCTTGCCATAACGCCCACGTGGAAATCAACTTCTCCCTTTTCAACACTTCTACTTCTTATCATTCCATGCATCGTATTGCAAATATGAGCAACCGATCTGGTATCAAATACCCAAGAACTAATATAAGAGTTCACGAGGAAAATATCTGTAATATAAACAACAAGTGTATGAGCAGTGGGAGTACCTGCCTCAGTATTCCATGACAACTATTGTGAGGCTAATTGCTGAGAATTTTCAGATGCCAACGTTCGAGATGCCTAATCCAAGCTCATCGGCAAATCCATTGCCGACACAATAGAGGTTTATGTCTCAAGCGGGCTTTGTCAATCCAGCAATGACAACTAATTACCCGCTATCGGCAAGTCTTATGCTGATGAACGCCAATAATGGTTGGACAGGACAGTTGGTCTTCCCACACACGACACAGAAGAATCATCAAGTTGCAGGAGTCCAACAAGGTCATATGCAGGTCTACTTTCAGAATCAGGCACTGGCAGTTAAGCCGATGAATCTTACTCAGCAGATCAGTGGTCCACAAGCCATGGCTAATATGATGTTTACTAGAGATCGTGTACCCTAGAGACATGTGGAAGCATATCAGCAGGTGCTAGTAGTTCAACCGATGCATCGGCAAGATGCTGATGCCTATGGGGCCGATAAGATAGCAGAAGTTATGAGAGATCAGTTTGGGATAAAACCTAAAGTTAATACTTACTCCTATCGGACACCATACCCTCCTGCATATGATTTAATTCAACTTCCAAATCGGTACAAGGTGCCAGATTTTACTAAATTCTCTGGACAAGATGATACCTTGACAATGGAGCACGTTAATTGGTTCATCATTCAATGTGGAGAGGCTGCCAACAGAGATGAATTAAGGGTTCATTTATTTTCATCATCCTTGTTAGGATTGGCTTTTACCTAGTTTATTTCATTACCTCCAAATTCAGTCATTACTTGGGCCGATTTAGAGAAACAATTTCATAAATATTTCTTTTTTGGAGTTCATGAAAAGAAGCTTACCGATTTAGTGAGATTAAGACAACGTAATGATGAATCGGTGGAGGGCTTTGTGCAGAGACTGTGAGATGTGAAGAATAAATGTGATAGTCTGGTTCTAGATGATCGGTAGCTAGCCGATCTAGCTTTTCAAGGGTTGTTGCCACATCTCAAAGATAAATATGCCTGTCAAGAGTTTGAAAGTTTGAGTCATTTGGTGCCGTGAGTTTCTGATCAAGACACTAGGACTTTCGAACCTAGAAAGAATTGGAATAAAAAGGTACCATTTGTCGATGAAGCAGGAAATTTTGATTTTGATGAGGAACCAGTCATCGGCTTAGCAGAGTGGGTAAAAAATAAGAAGTCGATGTCTTGTCCTTTTGGCTAGAAAGAGTCAGAAAAGTTTACTTTTGACGTCACTAAAGCCGATAGAATATTTGATTTCTTGCTTCAAGAGGGACACATTAAGCTGTCGCTAAAGCATGTAATTCTATCGGCAGAAGAGTTGAAGAAGATTAAGTATTGCAAATGGCATAATGCAACTTCACATAGTACAAATGAATGCAAGAGTTTAGGCAGCAATTGCAATTGGCTATAGAGTCTGGGAGAATCAAGTTTGATAGCTCAAAAACTAAGGTTAGATACCAAGGGTAAGACTAAGGTCTTGACGTCAGAAACGGCTGAGAAGAACGCATCGGTAGATCCCTAGCATCAGATAACTACCGATGACGCCAAAGGAAAGGGTTTATTAAGAGAAGGCAGCAGTTCTGGATGGCCTCCCTGATCTAGTGTAGTGATCACTCATAGACGACAACGGGAGAATTAGCAGCAGTGTGAGGATCGTTATCGGCATCAACAAGAAGATAGACGTCGAGAAGAATGGAATCGGCATAAAGATTAGTGGGATTGCCCGTTCTTTGTTCATTGTTAGGAATGAGACATAAAATTGCTGACTGAAGATTGTCCTGAGTGCAATGGTTACCATCGACATGATTGGTAAAATCAGAGATTCCAAACCGATAATCGACATTTTAATGAGTCGATCAGAGGAAGGACATCAGTTCATGATCGGCTGGGCGGCAGGCTTAGTGTGCATGAAAGACTTGGTGGACGCATTGGTTACTCTCCAAGGAATCAAGAAGAGCTCAAGGAAATGGCAGAGGCACGAGTCCCCGATGAATTCATATTCTGTAGAGATCCCAACATCCATCGTGTGGAATCAAAAGAAGTTCGTTACCAACCAGTCTAGAAGACAAAGCTTCCCCGATGGTGTCTCGAGGGTTTGACAAGGACGCAGTAGAAGAATGCAGTAGGAGCGTCAAGAAGATTTGTACTCAAGGAAATGGCAGAGGCACGAGTCCCCGATGAATTCATATTCTGTAGAGATCCCAACATCCATCGTGTGGAATCAAAAGAAGTTCGTTACCAACCAGTCTAGAAGACAAAGCTTCCCCGATGGTGTCTCGAGGGTTTGACAAGGACGCAGTAGAAGAATGCAGTAGGAGCGTCAAGAAGATTTGTACATAGAGGAAAATTCTTTTGAGTCTAAGAATCGACAACAGTCGAACCGCAGGGGGGAAGGTCCATCGGCAGAGGTCAATATGGTATTTATGTTGCCGATGGAATTTCTTGCACCCTCTAGTGATGATGAGGAAATTAGTCTCCCTGATCAAATAGCTCAGTTAGCACTTGATCCGACGATGGCTATTTTTGAGAAACCCTCCGATGATGAAAGGCAACATCTCAAAGCTTTGTTCGTTAAGGGTCGGGTTGACGGGCAGCCAGTCTCTAAAATACATATTTATGGAGGGGCTGCAATTAATATTATGCCATATGTGATGTATCGAAAGCTTGACAAGGGAGACCAGGATTTAACCAAGACCGATATGATGCTGAAAGATTTTGAAGGCAATGTGTCTCCAGCTAAAGGAGCCGTATGCGTTGAATTGACTATCGGTAGTAAAACCTTGCCGACGACTTCCTTTGTCATCAATGGAAATGGCTCATACAATCTACTATTGGGGAGAGATTGGATTCATGCCAACTGATGTGTCCCTTCTACGATGCATCAGTGCCTTGTTCAATGCGTTGGTGATAAAATTGAACTTGTCCCTCGAGATTCTTCCTACATCATTGGATCGGCAGAACCAGGTGCATATCAGGAGAAGCCTGGGAGAAAGATTTCCTCAAAGTTGCTAATTATGAAACTCCACCGATCCATGCAGTCGGTTCTGATGAGGAGTTTTGATGGATAGATTCGTTGATGATCGAAAGTTGGGACAAGGGTTCACATCGGCCGTTGAGTTGGTAGAAGTAGACATAGGTAGTGGTGATAGGTTGGGGCCTACTTTTATTAGTGCTAAGTTAAATTCTGATTGTAAGCAACAATTAACTGATTTGCTAAAAGAATATAAAGATTGTTTTGCTTGGGATTATACTGAGAAGCCTGGGTTGGACCAATCAATTATTGAACATCGGTTGCCTATTACATCTAGATTTCGGCCACATCAGTAATTAGCGCAGCGATGTAACCCCAATATTCTTCCCAATATTAAGGCTGAAATAACCAAACTAATTGAAGCTAAGTTCATTCGGCAGTGTCGGTATGAGTGTTGACGGTCCTAAATGCTCACATTTAACCATCAACTAATCATGGAAAAGGATCCAAATGCAACCAACACCTAGACTTAGGGTTTTATGTGACAGAATTCCACGAGTTTTGGTGTTTGTCTATTTCTGCAGGGGGTTATCAGGAAATATGAAAGAAAGGCCCACACGTCGAGTTTACATAGAGATATTAACGTGTCGCGCAATTTTCTATCATCTAGAAGACTCCAGAAGCCACGGGAACGAACGGGAAGGAAATCAGGCTCGGAGGCAGGGCGCTTGCCCAACTCTCCTGGGCGCCCGCCCAGCTACAGTGCCCAATCAGGACACGTTTCGCGGATTATGCTCCACCGACCTAAAGGATCAAGGAAAACCGTGCGATCAATGTCGGTTTGATCCGACGGCCCAGATTCACTTGAAGGGACTATAAAACCAGACCCTCTGGCCCCTAGAGATCATACCTCTTCTACAGAATCAAAGTTAGGGTTTCAATTCTTCATCCAAGTAGAGAGGATCCCTCTAGTTCTTCTAGTTCTACCTCTAGTTCATCTAGATCTAGTTCTAGTTCATCTAGTTCTAGTTCTAGTTCCTCTAGTTCTAGTTCTAGTTAGTTCTAGTTGTAATCTAGAAAATAGGGAGAGAGAAGAGGAGAGCGGAGGAGGAGCCGGATCTGTCGGATCTTCCTCAACATTGTACTTTTGCAGCAACTGGTTCGTTCTTCATCGTTCTCCAGATTCTTCAATTCATATTCCTGAGTTCTTTAATTACTTTTATTTACATTCAAGTTATTTATTGGATTCCCGCTTGCATCAAGTGCTCTAATCTTTGCAACATTAGAGTAGTAATTAATAGATTAGACGTGGTGTTTAGTCTTGCAATTACCTAGAATTGCACCCAATCCTGCGGATTGTTGTGGTAGCCTTAGGGTAGTGACAGCCCTAACGGTCGACGTATTCCACCTCGTTCGGATCGGTGTTTGTAGGACCGTAGTCAGACCTTCCTAGCCCCCTTCTCAGCTCTTTCTGTGGTTAGTGCTCTGATGTCCCGAAATAAATAATCTTGAAGTAATTCTTGATTCTTAGATCAACTAGAGAACTCTCAGGAAACTTCCTCTCTTCCCATCAAAAACAATTATATAGTTATCCTTGGGCGATCTTGATTCTTAATTAGTACACTCACGTTCCTTGTGGAAAATCGATACTCTGGAATACTCCCGGGTGAAGGCTACATCGGTATCCGTGCGCTTGCGGATTTTTCTGTTTGCGTTTAAAATACCCAACAAGCTTTCTAGCGCCGTTGCCGGGGAACGGTAGCTATGCTAGTTTCGAACCAAGTCGTCCGTGTATCCTTTTTCTTTTCCCTTTTTACCACACTCACCTTACCATTTTCACCACACCACATGGATTTCACTCCTATTTATAAATTCTTTGCTCCAAAGGGCGAGTTATTAGAGCCACCACCATCATCACATCCAATTCTTACAGATGGCTATGACCTCGGCCCTGATCTAATAGCCATGATTCAAGAGCAACCCTTCTCTGGGCAAGTAGATGAAGATCCATACACCCACCTTAGAGAATTCGAGCAGTTGTGCTCTTGCCGATCTATTTCCGGCATGACACAAGACACCCTTAAATGGAAATTATTTCCATTCTCCCTTTTGGGAAGTGCAAAAAAGTGGTATGCTCATTCTGTAGGAGGCATTAATGGAAGTTGGGATGACCTTCGGGGCAACTTTTGTCTCGCTTTCTTCCCACTTTTTCGAATCGCTGACCTTAGAATCGAAATTCTTACATTCAAACAAGGAGAGAAGGAAACTTTAGGAGCAGCTTGGGCTAGGTTCACAAGCCTTACCAATTCCGGTCCAAACCTTTCCCTGCCTGACCATGTACTATACTACCACTTTTATCGTGGTCTAAACAAGGAAGCTGCTCTTCACCTCGACATTGCTTCAGGAGGCTCATTCACACACAAACTCACAGATGAGGGGAGAGCTATCCTAGAGAGAATCCTTGAAAATACCCCTTACACAGGCATTTATGATGAGTTTCCTGAAGAAGATGAAGAAGTCGATCTTGATCCTAAACCAAAAGATGAGGAACTTGCAACCAAGTTACAAATTCCACCTGACCCACCTATTAATTTGGTTGTAGAGAAACCTCCTGATAAGGGAATGCAAAACCAACTAAAGGATGATGAACCACCACCTTTAGAGCATCCCTTTGAATTCGAGGAAGATCTTTTTGAAGATTATGGAAACACCTCGAATTTTCCTATCCAAACACGACCTCTAGTAAGGACCACTCAATCTGTTCTAAGAGTAGAATCTGTTGACATAGAACACATCAAAAGCCTTTCGGCTATTCTGAGTTATGAATGGCTAACAGAAGCAGAGCTGTCTCCTGAGGTAGCTCAAATCATCACTCCTTCAACCATTCTTCTGTGCCAAATTAGAAGGTCCCCTAGGAAGGTCCACTACAGTCCATATGTTGGGATAAATGTTATTTCCAAGGAGTTAGCTGACACTCTTTATCCCGACGAGTCCATAACCCCATCTCAAAAACATTTACAAAGTCCATCTAGATTAATTCTAGAGAGCCATGGGGTATTAAGGGCAGTTCCTGTTAGAACCAAGGACTCTAGAATATGTCTAGATTTTCACATTTTTGACATACCGGAGATTCCTCTCTTGATTGGCAGACCAATCATGAAACTTCTATAGGAACAACCACAACGAGGTCATTTAGACTTCAAGGTTGGGAATTCCACTATTGTTGTTTCTCTTGCTAGATCAATTAACACGATAGTGGAACCCAAACTTGACCCAGATCATATTGAGGAGGTCTTAATGGTGACTCAAGAGGAGATGACCCAACCATTCTTTAATCATGAACACTTTGTTCAAGAAGAAGAAGAGTTGGTAGAATCCGTTGAGCTAGACAAAAATGAACAACCTTCACCTCCTTCGATAGAGTTAAAACCTCTTCCTTCTGGCCTTAGATATGTCTTTTTGCACAACAACCCAAAAACTCCAGTAATTATCAGTGACAAGATTTTTGATTATGAAACACAACAACTTGTCACTGTTCTTGAAAGGCATAGATCAGCATTTGGCTACTCTCTCGAAGATCTCACGGGCATTAGTCCCATTCTCTGTACTCATCGTATCCCTATTGATCCCAATTCTACACCTTCAAGGGAACCACAACGGAGACTTAACAATGCTATGCGAGAAGTTGTTAAGAAAGAGGTCCTCAAACTCTATCGTGCTGGGATTATTTATCCTGTGCCACATAGTGAGTGGGTTAGCCCTATCCAAGTAGTGCCAAAGAAAGGAGGAATGACGGTTGTTAGGAATGAGAAAAATGAACTCATCCCTCAACGAATTGTCACTGGGTGGCGTATGTGTATTGACTATCGAAAACTCAATAAGGCTACAAAGAAAGATCATTTTCCGTTACCCTTCATTGTTGAAATGTTGGAACGGCTTGCAAACCACTCTTTCTTTTGCTTCCTTGATGGTTATTCTGGATATCACCAAATCCCAATCCACCCAGATGACCAAGAAAAGACTACTTTTACATGCCCATATGGAACTTATGCATACCGACGAATGTCGTTCGGATTGTGCAATGCTCCAGCTTCTTTCCAACGGTGCATGATGTCTATTTTCTAGGACATGATTGAGAAGATCATGGAGGTTTTCATGGATGATTTTACCGTCTATGGCAAAACCTTTGATCATTGTTTAGAGAATTTAGATAGAGTCTTGCAGCGATGTGAAGAAAAGCACTTAATCCTGAACTGGGAGAAATGCCATTTTATGGTTCAGGAAGGAATAGTGCTAGGACATAAAGTGTCCGAATGTGGTATAGAGGTGGACAAAGCAAAGATTGAAGTAATTGAAAAACTTCCACCTCCCACGAATGTGAAAGGAATCCGTAGCTTTTTGGGACATGCAGGGTTCTATAGACGCTTTATCAAGAATTTCTCTCAAATTGCTAGACCCCTAACTAGTCTCCTAGCTAAGGATGCACCTTTCATCTTTAGTGATGAGTGTTATGAATCTTTTCAAACTCTTAAGAAAGCACTCATCTCAGCCCCGATTATCCAACCACCTGATTGGAATCTTCCTTTTGAGATCATGTGTGATGCTAGCGATTTTGCGGATGGTGCCGTTTTAGGACAAACCAAGGATAAAATGCATTATGCCATATCCTACGCTAGCAAAACCTTATCTGGACCACAGCTCAATTACACTACAACTGAAAAAGAGCTTTTAGCTGTTGTCTTTGCTATAGACAAGTTTAGATCTTACTTAGTGGGGGCGAAGATAATCATCTATTCAGACCATGCTGCTCTCAAGTACCTCCTCACTAAGAAAGATGCTAAGCCTCGTCTAATTCGATGGATTCTTCTACTCCAAGACTTTGACATAGAAATCCGAGATAGGAAGGGAGTTGAGAATTCTGTAGCCGACCACTTGTCTAGGCTTCAATATAAGGAAACATATGATGAGCTTCCCATAAATGACTACCTAAGGGATGACACCCTGCTTAAGATAACACATGCAGATCCATGGTATGCAGACATCGTAAACTTTATAGTAAAAGGCTATGTCCCACCTGGTGCAAACAAAAGGAAGTTACTTCACGATAGTCGTTTCCACCTTTGGGATGAGCCATATCTTTTCTGAGTCTGCGCTGATGGACTCTTAAGAAGCTGTGTTCCTATGGCTGAGGCTACTCAAATTATGGAAAGATGCCATGCCTCGCCATATGGAGGACAGTATGGAGCATTTCGGACACATGCTAAAATTTGGCAAAGTGGTTTTTTCTGGCCAACGATGTATGAAGATACAAAGGACTTTGTCAGGAGATGCCACCGGTGTCAAAAACATGGGAATATTAACTCATGAAATGAAATGCCTCTCACAAATAATCTTCAAGTAGAACTTTTTGATGTATGGGTCATTGATTTCATGGGGCCGTTCCCTATGTCCGGGAATTGCGAGTATATCTTAGTAGCTGTGGACTACGTGTCCAAATGGGTAGAAGCCCTACCTTATCGATCAGCTGATTCAAAACATGCCAAGAGAATGTTCCATGAAGTAATCTTTCCTCGCTTTGGTATACCTCGGATAGTTATAAGCGATGGAGGTTCCCACTTCATTGACAAAATCTTCCGGAATTACCTAGCCAATCATGGAGTTCGACACAACGTCGCAACACCATACCATCCTCAGACTAGCGGTCAAGCCGAAACATCTAACAAACAAATCAAAAATATTTTACAAAAGACCGTAGATGAGATGGGTAAGGGGTGGAAGGACAAACTTCCTGATGCACTTTGGGCATATAGAACTGCATTCAAAACACCCATAGGCATGTCACCTTATCAACTAGTATATGGAAAAACTTGTCATTTGCCTATGGAAGTAGAGTTTAAGGCTCATTGGGCACTCAAGAAATGGAACATAGATCTCCACCTTGCTAGCGAGAATCGTCTGATGCAATTATCTGAGCTAGAAGAATGGAGAGAGAAAGCCTACCACAATTCAAGGATCTATAAAGAGAGAACAAAACGATGGCATGATAAGAGAATCAAGCACAAGGAGTTTAAGCCTGGAGATAAGGTTCTACTATTCAATTCAAGAGTTAAGCTCTTTGGGCATGGTAAGCTACGAAGTAAGTGGGATGGACCATACAAGGTTATTGACACTTCAACTCATGGAGCTATTACCATCCAAGATGACATAGGTAACACTTTTAAGGTAAATGGTCAACGCTTGAAAATCTATCTCAAGCCACAAAACAACCTGGTAGAGGAACTTGATGTGATGGAGTTCATAGAATTCTCACATTAAGCTCTCATAAGCTCTAGACAATTACCTAACCCTTAACATGTTCCACAAGTTTTGTTGTCTATTTGGGTTGTGCAGGATTTTGAGGCTTAAGAAGAGTGAGACCAACCATGCAGGCCACAAGAGTGAACGACTATGTCAACATCCAGCTTGGGGGAGGCACCCCCACGTGTATCTAGATAAGTATTACTTTTCTTCCTTTGGTTTTATTTTCTATTATTTGGAAATAAATAAATAAATAAAAATGCATAACCATGAAACCAAACAAAGTTTTTCTTTTGAGTAATATACAATAGTTTTGTGTAATCCTAAGTTTTAAATAAAAATAAAAAAAAGTTTGATTCAAGTCTAGGTAATTGACAAATATGATATGAGAAGGTCTGAGTTACTATTTAACTTGTTCCAAGTTTTGCTAGAGTTCTGGAGATTTTATCTTTTGAAAATCTAAAAATTCATAAAAAAAAATATGAGACCATAATACCTAGAGTCTTATAAGGTATAAATATTAAAACTGTGGGCACTTGCTTTGTTCAAGCCATTGTTAATTCTTGTAGTTTTGGTTGAGAGAATTATCATGCTCCCAAGATCAAGATCTTTTTGTTTTAAAAATATAAAAGATTCACTCTTCTGAAGTATTATTGCGTTAGAGGCATGGGACTATGCAAAATTTTGATTCGAAAAAAAAAGTGAGACGAGAGGTAAAAATGGACAAGTGTCCGAAGTAGAATTAGGGGTACAAAGATACCCACCTGAGTGGAAAAAAATGGACATGTGTCCGATAGTAGAATTAGGGGTACTTGCTGCCCACTTGAAAAAAAATGAAGAGACTGAAAAAAAAGAAAAAAAAGAAAGAAAAAAAATGATAGCCCATGGTCCCTCTAATAAGCAATATGCCAGTAAGAGATGACAAACTTCTCAAAAAGGTCAAAGGTCTTGATCTAGGAGTATGACATTTCTCTCCCTTACTCCGAGCGTTGACATAGCAAAATGCAAAGTAAGTATGCTAAAACTTTTAAAGCTCTACTTATATATATCTTTCGAGAAGAAGGCAAATGCCTTGGTTTTATTTTGCAGACTTATAAAAAACTCTAGAGCAAAGGTAAGACAGAAGAACTTGAGACATAGTGCTTGACTTGATTGTTATGTTTTTCAATCACTTAAGACCTTAGTGATAACTTAAAAATCCTGTAGTAAGAGGCATAAAAGTAACCCCTGTTTTCTTGCTAATTTTAGTTTCGCTCAGGGACGAGCAAAGGTTAAGCTTGGGGGAGCTTGTTGACGGTCCTTAATGCTCACATTTAACCATCAACTAATCATGGAAAAGGATCCAAATGCAACCAACACCTAGGCTTAGGGCTTTATCTGACAGAATTCCACGAGTTTTGGTGTTTGTCTATTTCTGCAGGGGGTTATCCGGAAATATGAAAGAAAGGCCCACACGTCGGGTTTACATAGAGATATTAACGTGTCGCGCAATTTTCTATCATCTAGAAGACTCCAGAAGCCACGGGAACGAACGGGAAGGAAATCGGGCTCAGAGGCAGGGCGCCCGCCCAACTCTCCTGGGCACTCGCCCAGCTACAGTGCCCAATCAGGACACGTTTCGCGGATTATGCTCCACCGACCTAAAGGATCAAGGAAAACCGTGCGATCAATGTCGGTTTGATCTGACGGCCCAGATTTACTTGAAGGGACTATAAAACCAGACCCTCTGGCCCCTAGAGATCATACCTCTTCTACAGAATCAAAGTTAGGGTTTCAATTCTTCATCCAAGTAGAGAGGATCCCTCTAGTTCTTCTAGTTCTACCTCTAGTTCATCTAGATCTAGTTCTAGTTCATCTAGTTCTAGTTCTAGTTCCTCTAGTTCTAGTTCTAGTTAGTTCTAGTTGTAATCTAGAAAATAGGGAGAGAGAAGAGGAGAGTGGAGGAGGAGCCGGATCTGTCGGATCTTCCTCAACATTGTACTTTTGCAGCAACTGGTTCGTTCTTCATCGTTCTCCAGATTCTTCAATTCATATTCCTGAGTTCTTTAATTACTTTTATTTACATTCAAGTTATTTATTGGATTCCCGCTTGCATCAAGTGCTCTAATCTTTGCAACATTAGAGTAGTAATTAATAGATTAGACGTGGTGTTTAGTCTTGCAATTACCTGGAATTGCACCCAATCCTGCGGATTGTTGTGGTAGCCTTAGGGTAGTGACAGCCCTAACGGTCGACGTATTCCACCTCGTTCGGATCGGTGTTTGTAGGACCGTAGTCAGACCTTCCTAGCCCCCTTCTCATCTCTTTCTGTGGTTAGTGCTCTGATGTCCCGAAATAAATAATCTTGAAGTAATTCTTGATTCTTAGATCGACTAGAGAACTCTCAGGAAACTTCCTCTCTTCCCATCAAAAACAATTATATAGTTATCCTTGGGCGATCTTGATTCTTAATTAGTACACTCACGTTCCCTGTGGAAAATCGATACTCTGGAATACTCCCGGGTGAAGGCTACATCGGTATCCATGCGCTTGCGGATTTTTCTATTTGCGTTTAAAATACCCAACAATGAGTGGATTTCCAATGTTGTTCCTGTCTACAAGAGAAATGGAAAACTTCACGTATGCATTGATTTTAGGAATCTTAACAAAGCTGCACCGATGGATGGTTATCCGATGGCAGTTGCCGATTTGTTGGTCGATGCTGCAGCCGGACATCGGATTATTAGCTTTATGGATGGCAATGTAGGGTATAATCAAATATTCATGGCTGAAGAAGACATGCCCAAGACTGCTTTCAGATGTCCTGGCCATGTTGGTTTGTTTGAATGGATAGTTATGACTTTTGGTTTGAAAAATGATGGTGCTACCTATCAAAGGGCAATGAACTTTATTTTTCATGAATTCAACGGCATGTTAGTGGAGATTTATATCTATGATGTGGTAGTTATATCTAGAGATTTTATAAAGCATCTAGTCGATATATGAAAGATACTTGAATGCACTAGGAAGCATGGTTTGAAGATGAATCCTAACAAATGTGCATTCGGTGTATCGGCAGGACAGTTCTTGGGCTTCATGGTGCATCAGTGGGGGATTGAAATTAGTAGAAGATCCATTGATGCAATCAACAAGGTAGTTGCTCCCACCAGTAAAACAGAACTTCAGTCCTTGATCGGCAAGATTAATTTTATCAGGAGGTTCATATCCAATCTGTCGGGTAAGATCAAATCTTTCAGTCCATTACCCAAATTAAAAGCTGATCAGGAGTTTGTGTGGGGGATGGAGCAACAGCTGGTCTTAGATGAAATTAAGAATTATTTGATAAATCCTCCGGTACGGTTCCACCTCAGCATGGAAAACCCTTCAGATTATACTTGTCGACCGATGATACGGTTATCGGTTCAGGTCTCATTCAAGAATTTGAAGGGAAAGAACGTGTGACTTATTATTTATGTACAAGATTGGTGGACGCTTAGATAAGATATTCGGCTATTGAAACATTATGCCTATATTTGTACTTTTCTTGTATTAAGTTAAGGCATTATTTTTTATCGGCCGAATGTACTGTCATATGCAAGGATGATGTTGTCAAATACATATTGTTGGTGCCGATTTTGTGTAGTAGAATCGGTAAATGGATACTAGCATTGTCGGAGTTTGACTTACGTTATGAATCGGCCAAGGCAGTCAAGGGACAGATTATGGCCGATTTTGTTACCCAACATTGTAGTTCGGTGGGTTCTTTGGAAGTTGCTCCTTGGATGCTTTTCATTGATGGTATCGACATAGTGTTAATTTCTCCCCGAGGAAAGAAGTATGAATTTTCATTACCGATTGTTGCTACATCGACAAACAATCAGGCTGAGTACTAAGCTCTAGTGAAAGGATTAGAGTTATTGAGAGAAATCTTCGACAAACAATCAGTTGGTTGGAGCTCATGAATGCCAAAGTGAAATTTTAATATCATATTACGAGAGGTGTTTGCAATTGTTGAAGAAATTTAAGGATTTCCGTCTAGAACATATTTCCTAATTACATAATGAAGAAGCTAATCGGTTGGCTCAACATGCTTCGGGATATCAGCCTATCCTAGAGGTGTTTTCATCGGCAATTGGTGCCGATGATTGGAGAACGGAAATCATTGATTACTTAAAAAACCCATGTAAGAAAGTTGAGAGACGCTTATATTTCAAGCCACCAAGTATGTACTCCTTGATGATGAGCTATATTATCGTACTGTAGATGGAATTTTACTTAGATGTCTTGGTGATGATGAATCAAAAAGTTTGATGGGTGAAATTCATGAGGGGGTATGTGGAGCGCACCAATCAACTTTTAAAATGAAATGGATGATTAGAAGAAATAGATATTATTGGCCGACTATCCTTGAAGAATGTTTCAAATATTTCAACGGTTGTCAAGGATGTCAAAAGTTTGGCAATATTAAAAGAGCACCCACATTGGCTATGAATCCTATTATCAAACCTTGGTCGTTCCGAGGATGGGCTATTGATCTCATTGGTCAGATTTATCCGCCATCAAGTAAAGGACATAATTTTATTCTTGTTGCTACTGATTATTTCACTAAATGGGCTGAAGCTATCCTATGAAAAAAGTGACATCGGCCAACATGATTGATTTTGTAAAGGAGCATATTGTTTACCGATTTGGTATTCCTCAACCGATTACTACCGATCAGGGTACTATGTTTACATCTAGGGAGTTTGATGAATCTACAATTGGTATGGGGATAAAAATGTCGAATTCTCCTCCTTATTACGCTCAAGCTAATGGGCAGGCCAAAGCTTCTAACATGGGGATCATTAAGCTCATCAAGCGAAAGATTGAAGAAAATCCTAAATGATGGCATACGGTATTAAATGAAGCCCTATGGTCGTATCGGATGGCGTGTCATGGTGCGACTAAAGTGTCACCTTATCAGTTGGTATATGGGCACGACGTTGTATTCCCTTGGGAGGTCAAAGCTGGCTCTAGGTGGATATTCTCTCAGGATCAATTAACTGCCGATGATTATAATACTCTGATGAAAGATGAATTGGAAGATTTGGCAGGGCATCGGTTGAAAGCTTTAGTTAACATTGAAGAGAATAAGAAGAGAGTAGCTAGATGGTATGGTAAAAGGGTGAAAGCTAAGGAGTTTACTGATGGAGAATTAGTTTGGAAATTAATTCTACTAATTGAGACTAAATATTTGAAATTTGGAAAATGGTCTCCTAATTGGGAAGGTCCCTATCAGATAAGTTGATCTGCTCTTGGCAATGCATACATCCTAGAAACTCTCGAAGGAGTTGAATTTCCAAAAGCGTTAAATGGAAAGTGTAACACCCCAGTGTTATGGTTGCATCATTCACATGCATAACATGAGCATCATCATCTTCATGAGCATATCATGATCATCATTTACCTTGGGTCATGTCATTTTATGCAAAAGTATGATTTAACTTGCTTAAATATGCTTTCTAAGCTTATGTTTGCTTGTACCATGCTCATGCTTGTGTTCTATACCTTGGTAAATAGTTCATCTATGCTTAACTCAACTTTTGGAACAATATTCATGTTGGTCACATCTCCAAATTAAGTACCTAAGTCATACTTTCACTTATAGGCCTTAAAAACCTCTTTTGCTTAGGCTTTTAAAAAGTGCTTCATAAAATGTTTGCATGTCAAAACTTCCTAAAGCAAAGTTGTAGCAAATTTTATAAGGAACAAAAATTTTTGCATGGCCATCTCATGAAAATGAGCACATCTTGCTAAAAAAGTGCTTGCAAGATAGTTTTGGGTGCTGTTTAGGCACTTAACCAAATTTTGCTAAGTCTTGGCGCCACCAGTTTGCTTGATCAATTTTGGGAGCATCATATCTCTTGATCCAGGCCGAATTGGTCTTTGCTCCAGTTTACAAACTTGTAGAACTCGTTTAGTACTCCAACTTTGTCAACTGCATCATCTCCTAATTCGCCACGGTTTGGGAGTTAATCACCGTCAAACTAGCTCTGTCAGTCGATCGTCGCTTTGTCTGAATGGACGCCGAGCTCGTCGACGTGGCCGACCGGCATCAGCACAACGGCGACATTTGGCGCCCGTACACCGTCTTTGGCCCTGCTCATCAGCTCCGAGTGCGCGCATGACCTCCACGGCGACGCCTCCGAGCGAGTGGACGCGTCCATTTCCTCTCTCCTGTCTCTCTCGCGCTCATCGTCTTCTCCGCGTCGCCGCTGCTGCTTCGGTGACCTCGCGCGCTCGCGTCTCGGCATCTCCGGCCGAGTGACTCCATCCAGTGCTCCGCCAGCTTCCCCGCTTCACCATCGTCATGTTGGCTGCGGCTGCCGAGCTTCGGTAAGCCCGCATTGTCTTCTCCGTCGCGAGCTTACCTCGTCGGAGCTCCGCCGTGGTCACCGGTGTCGTGGCCAGGGCTCTATAGTCCACCATTTCCTCTCATTCTTGTTCCTAGAGCTTCGCCTGGTCATGCTGGTGCTCGTCGGGATCTTCTTTCATCCGGTGCCTGACCAGAGACACCTGCGGTTTGCCGCACCTCACCGCCGTGCCGCCATTCGCAAGGGCAAGGTCCCTAGGGTGCGGTAGAGTTAGGGTTTCTGGTACCAATCGTCGCGGAATAGAGTGAGGAGCACGATGGTGCTCTTGGCCATCGCTGAGACCTCGCCGTCGATGATATCTCCGGTGGTCAAGCCTCACCTCTGCTCTCGGGTCACTGACAGGTGGGGTCCGTTGACCTACGGGGTCCCCCTGTCAGCCTCTCTCTCCTTAGGGTTTGAAATTAGAGTTTGTGCTGTTTTTCCAAAAATCATATCTCCAGTTTCTGAGCTCCAAAATTGGTGAAACAAGTTTTGTGATGATCCATGGGATGACTAGTTTTTCATAAAAATATAACATGCACCGTGTTTTTTGGGAAAAATAATTGTTATGAATTAATCTTGTTATTTAAGTGTAAATTCATATCTTTTGATATACTGCTCCTTTTGCTGTGAAATTTTTATGGTAGGCTCTGAGTGATATTAAAATGCTCTGAAAAATATTTCATGATTTTTGGAGTGCTGCATCTTTGATATGTAATTTATGTTGATTCTATGGCTTGTTTTCATATTTAAATCATAATAAATGTTTGATGCTTATGCTGGTGTTCTCTTTTGGTGTCAAGCTTGTTTATAGTAATATTAACATGTAAATAATCTGAAATCTGTTGTTTGACACTATCTAAGCCATGTTTCTTAATTTATGAAATAAGCACCTTGTTACTTGTTCATTAATTATCTAATGTTTGGCTTGTGCAATTGCTCTCAAAAGTTTATGGTAATGTCTAGTTGCCATGCTTGTGCTTCTTTAATTTTTGTAGATTTTTCTGAGCACTTTTGCTGGTATCTTGTAATTATGTCCTTTTATAGAATTAAATTAATAAAGGCCATGTTATTGCATATTTAGGGGTCAACATGGAATGTTCTGTTAACCTTAAGTTATGCTTGTGCTTGTCAGCCTTTTGGGTTGCACTAAATATGTTTTGGCTATGTCATCAAATAATTAATTAAAGGTTTTATAGCTGTTCTGGACAGCAAGGGAGTAATCTGACCTTTGCTTGATGATAACTTGGTTTTCTGAAAGACTTGTTTAAATCAAAGATGTTGCAAACTTTTTGAGAAAGCTGCAGTTTAAATTGGGGATCATTTGGTCCAATAGTTTAAAAGTTATGGCTCTTCCAAGTTGAGTCCCAGCACTAGGTGCTCTCTGTTTTTCTGGGACAGAACCTGGAACTTTGTTTAATTGACCTGTTTAACTTGTGAATCTTGCTATGATGTCTAAAAATGAAATGTAAAACATTTCATAAGCTTTCCAGAATGTCCTCCTTCATGTTTGTTGGATCTGTAAAGCATTAGTTATGATTTATTCCTTGAGCTGCTCTGTTATTTGGTTATTGCTGTTTACGGTTTGACTTGCTAAATCTGGCTGCGTTAGTTAGTTATCTTGTGTGAGCTTGTTATGGGAGTCACTCCGCAAATGAGTGTCCAGTGAAGTTCTAATCATGTACAAGCATTCATCCTCATCAAGTATGCACACATTTCTTACTTATCGTGCATGCAATAGGTGCACCGGAAACGTCAGCCTCGTTCGAGCTCCACCATGTGAACCACGAAGGCCAGGAGATCAACCAGGAAGTGGAGGTCCAGCCGGCCGGACAAGAGGAGCCCGAAGAGGAGGTCAAGTGCGCTAATCACGAGCTAGCTTCGTTCGTGAAAGGCAAGCACCGGAGCATCTTAAGTCTCCCACTTTAATTTCGAAATCATACTTGATTAAGTTATATCTATTGCTGCATTACGTATAGGAGTTCTGATGAAACCCTTGCTGTATTGTACCTTTCCTTGTCCAGATATCTTACCACTACCTGGTTATAGAGTTAGGATCGAGTAGCAGCTTAGCCATGCTTTAATCGGTAGAAGTCGGGTGATCGGCGCTGATCAGAGCCATGATTCCTGAGTCACACCAATGGTGACCCACTTGCTCTCTGATGGGGGATGCTTGGGTGAGTGCTAGGAATAACCCTCCAGCTGGATAGGAATCGATTCGAATCGCCATCTCTCCCGGATAGTGAGAACTTGATGGAGCAGCGGCAAACGTAGCATTCACTAAGTACAATGGTTCTTGATAATGATAATGATGATTGCAAGAATGATCATATGATGAATTTGATATGGTTATTATTGTTTGTAATAATCAAGTGAAGTGCTTAATCTAGGTGCTAATCTAGTGGTAGGCTAATGATGATTAAATGATGCCTTTACAAATGGTGTAGTATCTACTTAAGTTTTTGGCAAATATTGAGTCGAGCCAGCTACACTTTATACTCAGCCTTGCTTGATCCTTGAGTGTCTTTTATGTTTGACTAGACGGGTAAGTCTAGCTGAGTACATCCTCGTACTCAGGGTTTATTCCCACCTGTTGCAGCTGATGTCTTCTATGATGGTTTGTGCAATACCTGTCTCCATCCTGCAGGGGATGAGGACTAAACCGTTGGGCAAGGTTATCTAATGACTTCGTACCTTGATGCTTTTGGTGGATGAGATGAGACTCTGGCAGTAACAAGAACCTATGAAATGTGTGCGTGAACTATTTTGCTTCCGCTACTTCAAAACTTGTGTTGTAATAACTAAGTAACTCCGATGTGGTGCCGCTTCATCGGCCATGTTTGAACTATGTAACATTCACTGTATTATGTTGAACTATTACGATCTTGGTTTATTGCAAGTTGGTTTGAAATCCTTCATGATTTCAGTTGACTACCGGGATTATATGGGGTCAAGTGTGGAAACTTGATTGCTAGTCGATGTTTCCTACACTTGTACTCTTATAATTTGGTCGGTTCTGTGATAGCTGGCATCGGAGCAAGTTCAGCATTATAAATACAGCGTTTATGTATTTTAAAACAAAAGAGTTTTTAAATAAAGTGTAAAAATCAATACTTAAATTATGCCACTGGTCGAATCCTCCTTGCCCATATAAGGACTCTAGGTGGCTATTTTAGTATTGACTTGGGGGGTTTTATTTTTGCATCTCCGGCAGTACTCAGGTATGGATGTGTGATGACCGCACTATGCTACCCTGTGGTCTAATAGTAGAGGTAGCCTTCATATGTGAATTAGCCACATATGTCGCTAGATTTAAATTATACAACGTCGCACCTAAGCTCTGGTAAGTGTAAGTTGTGAGAGCATGATCGTCCAAACGACGGTCTAGGGGAGTGTTCGCGGTGGTTTTCTGGAGTGGTTACATGTCAAACCATGGAACTACGAAAGAAACTTAATTGGTGTCGTTGTTTGTGCATGTTGGGCATGTATAAGCAATGTGCATTTAGTTTACTGCTTTCTTGAGTGAGATATTGGGAATTGTTGGGCTGCAATGAAGTTTTCTGCAGGTACTCTAACAGCGTGCGTGTAAATCGATGGTTACCATATCAAGGGACGAACGTATGCCACCGTATATCCGTTAGAATATTAATTTTCTAAGTTTGTGAGGACGTACGGTTCGCGCATGCATCATATCGCATTCATACATACATTCTGTCTACTCCTTCCCTTACAATATCGTCCCTTTTAATTAAATAAATGTTGCTAAATTAATCCTCTCTTACCCACGGTTATTCCTTTCCACAGATGGATGTGCCCGCCTGACCTCGCCCCAGTGACACATTTCTGAGCGAGTTGGCACTCCTACTCTGCTCTGGAGGGTGCTACAGTCAGTGGGGTATACTAAGCCACCTCAGTATTCTTGGTGGGAGGTGGACATGACAGGAGACTTGCAGTGTTTGCTGTGCAGGGAGTTGTCCCACCACATGGGGGCAGGCCTGCATGGACTGGGTGGACCTGCAACTCAGATGGGGAGACTCCATGGGAAGCAGCTCAGGTTGCAGCCCATGCTATGCTGCTCCACATATGTTAGAGGTTTGGCGATGAGCTGATAGGAGGGCCCGCGGCCTCCATTTCCCATGCTGACCCAGCAGCAGCGGAGTGGAAGCAGGCTGATGGATGTGCGTTGGTCCGAGGCCGAGGAGAGCGAGCTTAGAGCTCCAGTCCTGCTTTGAGTGCTATGATGGCTGTGCTTAAGCTGTTCAGTCAGCGAGAGGACACCTATGCACAGGTGATGGTGGCTGTTCGCCAGGCTCAGGAGATGCAACAGAAGGCTAAAAAGCGTGCTCGCAAGTTTCGCAAGCAAACTAGACTCCTGGAGCAAGCCCAGAAGGACCGCAATGACTGGGAAGACATTGCGGAGTACCGCAGGCAGCAGTGGGTGAAGGCCATTAGGGAAAGAGATCACAAGTAGAACCAGATGAGTCAGTTAGCTAGAGAGAAGAAGACCGTGCAGGAGCGCTTGGTGCAGATCACTCGTGAGAGGGATACTGCACTCCGTGTGTCGGAGAACAGGAGCCGGGCATGGGAGATGCACCGTATCCAGTCGCTTGAGCGGGAGAACTATCTGTAGGATCAAATTGAAGCTGGCCTTGTGGAGATTCACCGTCTTAACAACTTGCTACACCCTATTCCTCGCCCTGTACATGTGTATCTAGAGGTGGGACCTCAGGTGATCGTGGCCGATGATGATGGTATGGAGGTAGATGGATCGGCCACGGCTGCACCACCTTTGCACGAGGACGTGGAGGACGAGGAGCTTGAGCCGGTTAGCGACGAGGACGGAGAGGCGAGCTTCGACGCTGACTCGGAAGATGAGCCTGGAATGTAGTGGGTAGCTGGTAGTCACCCTATGAGGATCTTTTGTAGTGTGACCTTGGCAGCAGTTCTTTTGTAACTGTGTTGTAATCCTAAACCTTGATCTTTGACTTGTGGCCTGTACTGAGATGATGTAATAACTTCATGGACCCAATGTTGTTTAACTAGAAAATGTTCGAGCGGTTGTAGCGATATTTTTCCGTTGTTGTGCATTTTACGGATATTTGTGTCATGTGTTGGATTGGTGATGTTGTTTTGTGGAATTGAATTGTTGTGCCTTTCTCTTTAAAGTTATTCTCTCGAATACTTTCAGGCATGATTATAAGTTCTTCTACACCAAATCTTGTCATCATCAATACTCACTGACTTTGTCTTTATAGATGTCTCATGGCACTCGAGGTGCGGAAAATCATGCGAACATGAACCCACCCCCTCCTCCTCCACCATCAAATCCAGCTGAGCTGATGCAAATGATGGTGGAAAGTTAGAGGTTGCTCGCTGAAACCATCAATCAGATGGCAAATCAGGGTGGTTGGAATGCACAAAATGGGCCAGCACCTAATCAGTATAGCAGTTTCAAGAATTTCATGGATACTAAGCCCCCATCATTCAGAGAGGCTGAATAGCCCCTTCAGGTTGAGGAGTGGCTGAACACGGTGGAGCAAAAGTTCGGCTTACTTCGGCTAACTGATAGTGTGAAGGCAGAGTATGCAGCTCATCAACTGCAGGGTCCAGCAGGTATCTGGTGGAATCAACATCGGGAGGCTCTCCGGGACAACACCGTTGTTGACTGGAATCTCTTCCGTGAAGATTTCAAAGGGCATTTCATATCTCCTGGGGTCATGGAGATGAAGCATACTGAGTTCATGCAGTTAACTCAGGGAAACAAAACTCTGAAGGAGTACTTGCATGCTTTCAATCATCTGTCGAGGCATGCTCCTGAGTTTGTGAGCACTGAGTCAAAAAAGATTGCTAGCTTCAAGAGGGGTCTTGGCCCCAAGCTGCTGAAGACTATGGGTCGCACTAAGTGTGCAACTTTCAATGAGTTTGTCAGTGATGCTCTTACCCAAGAGAATTACAACACTGTCTACACTGCGACCAAGACTCACAAGCGAGCTTTTGAGGCCGGGGCAGGGGCATCTCAATCCAAGGCTCCAGTGGCAGATTGGCCCCAGAATCGTGCTCCAACTCCTAACCAGCGATATCGCCTCTAGCGAAGAAGAATCAGGCGAAGACGGGGTTCCGCAAGGGGTATTCCATTGCTCTTCCTAGGGGCAACACTGGTCCCACATATGCCAAGACTGCACCTGCCAACCGTCCGTGCTGGAACTGTATTCAGACCGGGCACTGGAAAAGCAACTGTCCTTACCCGCCAAAGGAGGGCAACCAAGGGAACGTCCGTCAGGGGCGTGTTCACTATACAACTGTTGAAGCAATCCCTGCTGGTGAGGTAGTTACGGCTGGTAAGTTTCTGGTTAACCAATGTGATGCACTTGTGCCTTTTGATTCAGGAGCATCGCATTATTTTGTGAGTTCAGACTTTGTGTCTAAGTATAATCTCAAGGCAGTTACACTTGATAAAGGCAGTTATTGCATTAGTGCCACTGGAAATAATATTTCTACAAATCAAGTGGTTTTTGGGGCAACTCTGGAAATAGGAGACCATCAGTTTCTTGCTGATTTGTTTGTTCTACCCGGTGTGGGTATAGATGTAATTATGGGTATGAAATGGATGAGTGGCAACGGAGTTCTTATCGACACCACCACTTGTGTAGTGATGTTTGTAACACACCAGTGTTATGGTTGCATAAATCACATGCATAACATGAGCATCATCATTCACTCAAGCATTCCATGATCGTCATCTACCTTGAGCCATGTCATTTTATGCTTAATTGTGCTTTAATTTGTTTAATCATGCTTCCTATGCTTGTGTTTGTGTGAACCATGCTCATGCTTGTGTGCTATGCCTTGGTAAATAGCTTATCTATGCTTAACTCAACCTTAGGAACAATGTTCATGTTGATCATTTCTCCAAAATAATCACTTAAGTCATACTTACACAAATAGGCCCTAGGAACCTCTTTTTCTTAGGCTTTTAAAAAGTGTTTCATAAAATGTTTGCATGTCAAAACTTTCTACATCAAAGTTGTACCAAATTTTATAAGGAACAAAAGTTGTTTTATGGCCATCTCATGAAAATGACCACATCTACCTCAAAAGTGACCCACAAGGCAGATTTGGGGCTGTTTCCAACACTTAGAAAATTTTCTAAGTCCAGGATCGCAACAGTTTGCTCGAGGGTATGTTGCTTAGCTTCCAGTTTGAATTCTAGACCAAATCAGGCCTTGATCTTGTAAGCAATGTTGGAGTACTCATGTAGCTCTCTAGCATAGAGCAAATAGCCAGCAAAATCATCAAGTGGATTAGGAGTCAATCGCGGTGCAAAATCGGGTTTCAGTCGGGATCAACGACTGAATGGAGTCACCGTCAGTTCAGGGGAGCTCACCGGTGACGCCGCGTGTCTGGACCCATGGCGTCCGTACGTCGCCATTGGTCCCGCTCGTCAGTCCTCAGCGCGTCCTACAGCTCGCCACGGTGCCCCCGGTCGCGTTGACAGCGCCATTTCCCCCCCGGTCCGCTCTCTCTCGCGTGTGTCGTCTTCTCCGCGTCGCCGCCGTTGCTTCGGCGAGCTCGCGCGCTTGCGTCTCCGCACCTCCGGCCAAGCGACTCCACCCAGCGCTCCACCAGCCTCTCCACTTCACCGTCGTCAAGTTGGTTGTGGCTGCTGAGCCTCGGTAAGCCTGCATTGCCTTCTCTGTTGCTAGCTTACCTCGCCGGAGCTCCGCCATGGTCACCGGCGTCGTGGCCAGGGCTCTGTAGTCCACCATTCCTCCTGATTCTTGTCCCAAAAGCTCCACTAGTTCATGCTGATGCTCGTCCGCATTCTCTTTCGCTCTGTCTCCGCCGTCGTGCCGCCATTCGAGAGGGCGAGGTACCTAGGGTTCGGTAGAGTTAGGGTTTCGGGTACCGTTCGATGCGGAATGGAGTGGGGAGCACGATGGTGCCCTTAGCCATCGCCGAGACCTCGCCGTCAACGAGATCTCCGGCGGTCAAGTCGCGCCTCTGCTCTTGGGTCACGGACATGTGGGGTTTGTTGACTCGTGGTGTCCCTCTGTCAGTCTCTCTCTTTCTCCTTTGTGGATTCAGGGTTTGAGCTGTTTTAGCAAAAATCATATCTTTGGTTCTGGTTATCCAAAAATTGTGAAACCAATTTTGTGGTGTTCCTTGAGATGGCTAGTTTTTAATAAAAATATAAAATGAGCCATGTTTTTTGGGAAAGATATTTATTAGGATTTATGAGTAAATTCATATCTCTTGTTATACTCCTCCTTTTGCCATGAAATTATTATGGTAGTCTCTGTGTGGTGTTAGAATGCTATGATAAATATTTCATGATTTTTGGAGTAATGCATCTGTGATATGTAATTTATGTTTGAGATTTGGCTTGTTTCCTTAATTAAATCATATTAAATAATTGGTGCTTATGCTGGTGCTCTACTTTGGTGTCACACTTCTTTATGATAGTAGTAGTATGTAAATAATCTGAAATCTGTTGTTTGACACCATATAAGCCATGTTTCTGAATTTATGAAATAAACACCTTGTCACATGTTAAATGCTTATCTTAAGTTTGGCATGTGCAATTGCTCTGAAATTTTTATGGTGATGTCACAATGCTATGCTTGTGCTTCTGTAATTTTTGTAGATTTTTTGGAACAATTTTGCTAGTATCTTGTAATTATGTCCCTTTATAGAGTTAATTGATAAATGCCTTGTTAGTAAATGTTTAGAGGTTAACATATGATGTTCTGGTAAACTTATGATATGCTCGTGCTTATAAGTCATGTGGTTGACACTGTTTATGTTTTGGCTATGTCATTAAATAATTAATGAAAGGATTAGAAGCTGTTCTAGACAGCAAGGAAGTAATTCAATCCTTGCTTGATGATAACTTGGTTATCTGGAAGACTTGTCTAAATTAAAGATGTTGTAAACTTTGAACTAACTGTGTTTTAAATTTGGGGTCATTTGGCCCAGTAGTTTAAAATTTCTAGCTTTTCCAAGTTAGGTTCCAGAAATAGGTGCTTTCTGTTTTTCTGGGACAGAACCTGAAACTTTGTTTATAAGGCTTGTTTAACTTATAAATCTTGCTGTGATGATTAAAGATGAATTGTAGACAATTTCATCAGCTTTCCAGAATGTCCTCACTTAGGTTTATTGGATCTTTGTAGCAATAATTATGACCCGTTTACTAAGCTGTTCTGTTATGTGATGCTTATTGTTATAGTTTAACTTGGTAGGTTTTGGCTAACTTAACTTATCATCTTGTGTGGACTTGTTATAACAGTTATTCCGTAAATGAGTGTCCAGTGAGTCTAATTATGTTATCAAGCATTCATCCTTTAGTATGCACACTTTCTTATTCATCGAGCATGCAATAGGTGCACCGGACACGACCGCCTCTTTCGAGCTTCAAGTGAACCCCGAAGGCCAGGAGGGCAACCCGGAGGTGGAGGTCCAGCAAGCCGGACTCGAGGAGCCCGAAGAGGAAGTTGAGTGCCCGAATCACGAGCCAGCCTCGTTTGTGAAAGGCAAGCCCTGGAGCATCCTAAGTCTCCCTTTAATTTCGAAAGTTTACTTGAATATGTATATCTATTGATGCATTTAGGTATAGGAGTGGTGATGAAACCTTTGCTGCATTTTACTCAATCCTTGTCCAGATACCTTACCACTACCTGGTTATAGAGTTAGGATCGAGTAGCAGCTTAGCCATGCTTTAATCGGTAGAAGTCGGGTGATATCCTGTCACCTGCGCGATATAGGGTTATGTCGGATCACGATGGACTATATGTGCTATCGTGGATGGAACATGATTAAATTGACTTAAGCCGGGCGGAGTTTTGCAAGGATGTAGTAACTTCGTCTGTGGCAGCTAAGGACCGACCGTTGTACGTCCTCTTGTCATGTTGAACACATGCCTAACACTTAGTTGGCCGGATAACGCGTTCCGACCGCGAAGCCTAGTAGTATGACTCAGGCCGGAAGACCGGCAAGTATAAAGTGCGCACTACCGGAGGAAGTGCGGTGTGCTGGGGACCATTGGCGTAAGCCCAAAGGTAGGTGAGTTAAAATTCCAGACCTCCCTGGCACAATGGTAGCCCTAGGAGTGCGGCGCTGATCGGAGCCGCGATTCCTGAGTCGTACCAAAGGTGACCCGTTGGCTCTCCGACGGGGGATGCTTGAGTGAGTGCTAGGAATACCCCTCTAGCTGGATAGGAATTCGATTCGAATCACCGTCTCTCCCGGTTAGTGAGAACTTGACAGAGCAGCGGCAAACGTAGCGTTCACTAATAAACTTGGTTCGTGATAATGATGATAGCAAGGAAGAACATATGATGAATTTGATATGGTTATTATTGCTTGTAATAATCAAGTGATGTGTTTTAGTACAGGTGCTAATCTTGTGGTAGGCTGATGATGATTAATATGATGATCTCACAACATTGTAGTTATAATTTAAGCTTTTGGCAAATGTTGAGTCAACCAGCTCTACTTGATATTATCCTTGCATGATCCTTGGTGTCTTTTATGTTTTACTAGACGGGTAAGTATAGCTGAGTACATTCTCGTACTCAGGGTTTATTCCCACCTGTTGCAGATGATATCTTTTATGATAGCTTCTGCAAGACCTGTCTCCATCCCGCTGGGGATGAGGACTAACCGTTGGGCACGGTTCTCTAACAAACTCGTACCTGTTGCTTTTGGATGGATGGTGTATGACTCTGGCTATAACAAGAACTTGTGAACTGAACTTTGGACAGTGTGTGTAATTATTTTGCTTCCGCTACTTCAAACGTGTGTTGTAATAACTTAATAACTCCAATGTGGTGCCGCTTCGACGACATTGAATGACTATGTAACATTCGCTGTGTTGTGTTGAATTATTACGAACTTGGTTTGTTGCAAGTTGGTTTGAAATCCTTCATGATTTCAGTTGACTACCGGGATTATATGGGCTCAAGTTTGGAAACTTGATTGCTTGTCGATCGTTTCTACACTTGAACTCTTATAATTTGGTCGGTTCTGTGACAGCTGGTATCAGAGCAAGTTCAGCATAATAAATGCAGCGTTTGTGTATTTAAAAACAAAAGAGTTTTTAAATAAAATGGTGTAAATCAATACTTAAGTTATGCCAGTGGTCGAATCCTCCTTGCCCATATAAGGACTATAAGTGGCTATTTAAGTACTGACTTAGGGGGTTTTATTTTATGCATCTCCGGCAGTACTCAGGTATGGATGTGTGATGACCGCACTATGCTACCCTATGGTCTAATGGTAGAGGTAGCCTTCATATGTGAATTAGCCACATATGTCGCTAGATTTAAATTATGCAACGTCGCACCTACGCTCAGGTAAGTGTGAGCTGTGAGAGCATGATCGTCCAAACGGCGGTCTAGGGGAGTGTTCGCAGTGGTTTTCTGGAGCGGTTACATGTCAAAACCATGGAACCGTGAAAGAAACTTAATTGGGGAGCATTTAATTTCTCGGGTAGCTGTGGTGTCATTGTTTGTGCATGTTGGGCATGTCCAAGCAATGTGCACTTAGTTTACTGCTTTCTTGAGTGATATATTGAGAACTGTTGGGCTGCAATAATGAAGTTTCTGCATGTACCCTAACAGCGCACGTGTAATTCGCTAGTTATCGTAACGAGAGACGAATGTATGCCACCGTATATCCGTTAGAATATTATTTTTTAAGTTTGTGAGGACGTACGGTTCGTGCATGCTTCATGTCGCATTTATATATACATCCTGTCTGCTCCTTCCCTTACCATGTCGTCTCTTTTAATTAAATAAATGTTGCTTAAAATTAATCCTCTCTCACCCATGGTATTCGTATTCCTTTCCACAGATGGTCGTGCCCGCTTCACCTCACCCCAGTGACACCTTTCTGAGCGAGTTTGGCACACCTACCTTGCTCTGGAGGGTGCTACAGTCTGTGGGGTATACTGAGCCACCTCAGTATTCTTGGTGGGAGGTGAATATGACAGGAGAGTTGCAGTGGTTTGCTGTGCAGGGAGTTGACCCTCCACATGGGGGCAGGCCTGCATGGACAGGGTGGACCTGTAACTCAAATGGGCAGACTCCATGGGAGGCAGCTCAGGTTGCAGTCCATGTGATGCTGCTCAACATCTGTCAGAGGTTTGGTGATGAGCTGACAGGAGGACCAGCAGCCTCCATTCCCCATGCTGACCCAGCAGCAGCGGAGTGGAAGTAGGCTGATGGTTGTGCGTTGGTCCGAGGCAGAGGAGAGCGAGCTGAGAGTTCTAGTCCGGATATGAGTGCTATGATGGCTGTGCTCAAGCTGTTCAGTCAGCGAGAGGACACTTATGCACAGGTGGTGGTGGCTGTTCGCCAGGGTCATGAGATGCAACAGAAGGCTGAAAAGCGTGCTCGCAAGTTTCTCAAGCAAGCTAGACTCCTGGAGCAAGCTCAGAAGGACCGCAATGACTGGGAAGGCATTGCGGAGTACTGTAGGCAGGAGTGGGTAAAGGCCATCAGGGAGAGAGATCATAAGCAGGATCAGATGAGTCAGTTGTCTAGAGAGAGGGAGACGGTGCAAGAGTGCTTGGTGCAGGTTACTCGTGAGAGGGACACTGCACTTTGTGTGTCAGAGAACAGGCGTCGGGCATGGGAGATGCACCGAATTCAGTCGCTTGAGTGGGAGAACTATTTGCAGGATCAGATTGAGGCTGGTCTTGTGGAGATTCACCGTCTCAACAACTTGCTACACCCTATTCCTCGCCCTGTACCCGTGTATCCAGAGGTGGGACCTCAGGTGATTGTGGCCGATGAGGATGGTATGGAGGTCGATGGACCAGCAGCGGCTGCACCACCCTTGCACGAGGACATGGAGGACGAGGAGCTTGAGCCAGTTAGCGACGAGGATGGAGAGGCGATCTTCGACGCTGACTCGGGCGTCGAGCGTGGAGTGTAGTGGGTTGTGGGTAGTTGTTATGTGAGGATCTTTTGTAGTTTGACAATCAGCAGTGGTGCTTTTGTAATCATGATGTAATCTGGAACCTTGATCTTTGCCTTATGTCATGTACTGTGATGGTGTAATAACTTTATGGACCCAATGTGTAACCTTAACATGTTCGATCTGTTATGATGATGTTTTCCGTTGTGGTGCATATTGTGGATATCTATGTCATGTGTTGGATTAGTGATGTTGTTTTGTGGAATTGAATTATTGTGCCTTTTTCTGTAAAGCTATTCTCTCGAATACTTTTAGGCATAAATATATGTTCTTCTACAGCAAGTCTTGTCATCATCAACGCTCACTGACTGTATCTTTACAGATGTCTCGTGGCACTCGAGGTGTAGAACAACGTGCGAGCATGAACCCACCCCCTCCTCCTCCACCACCAAATCCAGCTGAGCTGATGCAAATGATGGTGGAAAATCAGAGGATGCTCACTGAGACCATCAACCGGATGGCAAATCAGGGTGGTCGTAATGCACAAGATGGGCCAGCACCTAACCAGTATAGTAGCTTCAAGGATTTCATGGATACTAAGCCCCCACCTTTCAGAGAGGCTGAAGAACCCCTTCAAGCTGAGGAGTGGCTGAACACGGTGGAACAAAAGTTCCGCTTGCTTCGGCTGACCGAGGGTTTGAAGGCTGAGTATGCAGCTCACCATCTACAAGGTCCAGCAGGCATCTGGTGGAATCAGTATCGGGAAGCTCTTCCAGCCGACACTGTGCTTGACTGGAATCTTTTCCGTGAAGCTTTCAAGGGGCTTTTCATTCCTCTTGGTGTCATGGAGATGAAGCATACCGAGTTTATGCAGTTGACTTAGGGCAACAAAACTCTGAAGGAGTACTTGCATGCTTTCAATCACCTGTCAAGGTATGCTCCTGAGTTTGTGAACACTGAGACAAAGAAGATTGCCAGCTTCAAGCGGGGTCTTGGCCCCAAGTTGTTGAAGACTATGGGCCGCACTAAGTGTGCAACTTTCAATGAGTTTGTCAGTGATGCTCTTACCCAAAAGAACTACAACACTGTGTACACTGCGACCAAGACTCGCAAGAGGGCTTTTGAGGCCGAGGCAGGGGCGTCACAATCCAAGGCTCTAGTGGTAGCTAGGCCCCCGTACCTGCTCCAACTCCTAACCAGCGGTATCGCCCTCCTGTGAAGAAGAATCAGGCAAAGACGGGTTTCCGCAAGGGTTACTCTATTGCTCTTCCTAGGGGCAACACGGGTCCCACCTATGCCAAGACTCCACCTGCCAACCGTCCGTGCTGCAACTGCAATCAGACCGGGCACTGGCAGAGCAATTGTCCTTACCCGCCAAAGAAGGTCAACCAAGGGAATGTCCGCCAGGGGCGTGTTCACTACACAACTGTGGAGGCAATCCCTGCTGGTGAGGTAGTTACAGCTAGTAAGTTTCTGGTTAACCAATGTGATGCACTTGTGCTTTTTGATTCAGGAGCATCGCATTCTTTTGTGAGTTCAGACTTTGTGTCTAAGCATAATCTCAAGGCAATTACACTTGAAAAGGGCAGTTATTGCATTAGTGTTGCTGGAAATGATATTTCTACCAATCAAGTGGTTTTGGGGGCAACTCTAGAAATAGGAGACCGTTAGTTTCTTGCTGATCTGGTTGTTTTACCCGGTGTGGGTATAGATGTAATTCTTGGTATGAAATGGATGAGTGGTAACGGAGTTGTTATCGACACCACCACCCGTGTAGTGATGTTGAGAGACCCAAATACCAAGGAGGCGTTCTTAGTGCAACTTCCTCGGGATATTCATATCCGAAGCACGATGAATGCAGTTACAGCTAGGGCCACTAAGGATATTCCGATGGTGTGTGAGTTCCTGGATGTATTCCCTGATGATTTACCCGGGCTTCCTCCAGATCGGGATGTGGAGTTCAAAATTGAATTAATCCCAGGTACCGCTCCTATCTTTAGAAGACCATATAGAATGCCACCAAATGAGCTAGCTGTTGACGGTCCTTAAGTATCAAATTTAGTTATCAAATAAATAAAGAAAAGGATCCAAATGAAATCAACATCTAGACTTAGGGTTTTATCTGACAGAATTCCACGAGTTTTGGTGTTTGTCTATTTCTACAGGGGGTTATCAGGAAATACGGAAGAAAGGCCCACATGTCGGGATTACGTAAAGATATTAACGTGCTGCGCAATTATCTTACATCTAGAAGACTCCAGAAGCCACGAGACCGAAGCGGAGGCGAAACAGGGCCTGACCCTGGGCGGCCGCCCAGTTGGTCAGGGCGCCCGCCCTGCCCCTGAGTCCAATCAGGACTCTGCTTCGCGGGAGATCTCCACCGACCTAAAGGATGAATCTAAACCATACAATCTATGTCGGTTTGATCCAAGGGCCCATATTCACTTGAAGGGACTATAAAACCAGACCCTCTGGCCCCTGGAGGAGAGAGCCTCTCAACCCTAATTCATTGTACCATCAAGGGAGAAGAAGCCTCTGATCAAGATTAGAGCCACCACATCAATTAGACATCTAGATTAGCATAGCTACATAGGATTAGAACTAGAAGGAGTCAATCTTCGATTGGTTTCCGGATCTGTGAGGAGGATTCTTGGTAATTCTCTAATTGTGCTTCTAATTACTTTCTAATTATCTTTGTTCTTCAATATTATGAATATGACTTTGTTCTACTTCAATATATTGCTTATGACTTTGCTCTACTTGCTTATATTCAAGATTATATTGTTCTTAGTTTATCATAGTTATGTACTTGGCTTAGTTAGATTGGATCTATATACATGCTTAGGATCGTATAGCGTTTATCCATCGGATCCATGGGTAAATGATAGATATTGTGTAGGCGTGGTGCTTATACCGTATTTATCTGCGATTGTACCCAATATGCCAGATCGTGGGGTGGTTCGTGATAGTGACTGTTGATATTTGGTAACGCAATAAGAAAATGATCCGCAAGCGCACAGATATCGGTGAGCATTTCACCCGGGAGGTTATCCAGAGTTATCGTATTTATATTTTTACCACTGGGAGAAAGGGTGCATCTGACTAACCAAATCTATTGCTACTATCCCTTTAGGCTACAAAGAATGTCTTTCGATGTGAGTGATAAATAGAGAAGACTGCAACCGTAGTCTCCTTCTAACCTTGGTAAGGATGATCTATTGTTCTAATGGGGAGGCTAACGGAATCTAGACACCACAAAGGATGTTCAACCCGCACCTATAAACCCTATCCTTCCTGCTAACGAGATGTGATCTACAAAGGTAGTTTGGAATTGTCACGTTCCTCACTACTACCACGGTCCAGCTAGTCAGGGAATATCTATGAGTACCCCAGCCTAAACACCATGTTTACGCCAGCAATGATTACTCTAAACTCTACGCGAAGAGATTAAAGTAAACTCATAAACCATAAGAACAATAAAACAAGAACTTACTAGAATTTAGAAGTCGAAATACTGAAGAATCCTAGAAGCAAGCTTCGGGTTAGGAGAACTTGATCCCGCAGGTACAAGCTTGGAGTAGACACCGACAGGCCGGGCTTCCTCCAATCTACACCTCCACTCTATCTCTCTCAATCTAGTAGAAACTAGAAGATCTATTTCTACTTTACATTGGTTGCTAAGCCTAAAAAGAAATATTAATTAGAGAAGAGGTTTTCCTTCGAGGGCACCCCTCAATCTCTATGATAATTTCTTGTTCTCCTCCAGGGGCCAGGGGCCTTGCTTATATAGTCCTCCCCTTCTATGCATTTTGGGGTCGGTAGGCGATGTGGTACTAAACTTTCCACCATATCTCATTAAAATGCACATAGGACTTAATGGACCAAAATCTGATTTGGGCCCAATTAATCCCGCAGCTCTTTTATGTGGAGTCCTTCTTTTATTAATATCTCTTGATTCCGAACGCCAAATATAGCAAATAAAATATGCATTTCGATCAGCTCGACAAGATCTTTCCAATGGTGTACTCCTTTCTGTGATTGGTGGAAACACCTGGGCGGGCGCCCAAGCGGAGTGGGCGGGCGCCCTGCCCCCGGGTCCGTTCGGCCTCCCGTTCGTTTCCGTGGCTTCTGGAGTCTTCTAGATGATAGAAAATTGCGCGGCACGTTAATATCTCTATGTAATCCCGACGTGTGGGCCTTTCTTCCATATTTCCTGATAACCCCCTGCAGAAATAGACAAACACCAAAACTCGTGGAATTCTATCAGATAAAACCTTAAGTCTGGGTGTTGGTTGCATTTGGATCCTTTTCTTTATTTATTTGATAATTAAATTTGATACTTAAGGACCGTCAACAAACTCCCCCAAGCTTACCTCTTGCTCGTCCCTGAGCAAGGATAGACTCAGCAATGGATTAGAAGTTGTTGCAATATCTTTAAAAATTGACGGTACACATGCTTTTTTAAATAAGATCTCATCTCTGAGTTAGAGTAAACTGTCAAGACTTAAAACTTACTTTACCTTCACCATGGGACTTGTAACCGTCACTTCTGTCTTGAGAGGTAAAAAGATAGAACAGTCTAGCCAAGTGCCATGTCTCTTATTCTTGATCAGCTATAGCTCTGGGGTTTTTTCGCAGATTTTCAAATAAAACTCAGAGATTCCTTGTATGACTCTCTAAATTTCTCTTTTGTGGTATTTCTGGATCCTTACCAAGGCAGTGATGGTATATGCCTTCTCTCAAGATATGTGGTATTTGTGGTATAAGGCATAGTGACATTGCCTTCTCTCTCACCCTACTCTAATAAGGTTTTGATATCTAGAGCTCATAGGTGGGAGACAGCTAATACATACTTACAAGACATTTATTGCATAGTCAAACCATGGATCCAGAGAAACAAATCAATAAGCCAAATCAAGATGTGCATGTGTGGCGAATGAATGGTGTATGGTGATGATGGTAATAATAATGGTGAAAGTCTAATTCTACTTTTGCTCTTTTGAGGGGATACATACCTTCCTTGCTTTTTAAAACTTTATGAGGAGAATGAGATGCTCTTCTTTTTCTTTCCTCTCAGGTGGGTATCTTGTACCCCTAATTCTAATGTCGGACACTTGTCCATTTTCACCTCTCGTCTCACTTTTTCTTTCTTTCGAGGTTCCGGGCACTTGCCCCTTTTTATTTCCTCGTTTATATATATATTTTTTCTTCTCTTTTCTTTTTTTTCAGAGCACTCATCTCTTGAGATAATATAGCAAGTGGTAGTAACCAAAATATTTGGAGCATTTATTTCACAGGGAATAACAGGGATAGGAAAATGTTTTTGACTATTCTCTCCCGGATTAGGAGTAGAAAATTTTTGGGTGATTCTGGAGATGGAAATGGATGGATATATGTGGATGGTACTTCCGGAGTAGAAGTAGCATATATGAGTGAACGTGCAAGTGAATCTTGATTTAACCACATGACAAGCTCCTAAGGGTCTACACAGCTTGACCACACTCAATGCTCATAAGCAGTAAATAGTAAATGTGTGGCTCAAAGTCTATCAAGCATGTATATATGGCTGTGGTAGGAATTTAAACTCTCATCATACAGGAACTCATCATGCAATATTTTAAAGATTTTTCAATATAAAATTTTCCAGAATTCTAGCATCTATAGGAACAGATAAACAGCAGCTCAACCTTCCCATATCATATCCGTTAACAACTTAGACTTCAGATCAAGTTTTCATCCCACAAGTTTAGATCTAGAGCAAGCTTTAAATTATAACAGTTATGTCTAAACTTGAGAGGGAACTTCAAAATTGCAAATTAGGCAAAGCAACTATTCATCATATCCATGCTAGAGTTTTATTATTAAGATTCAGATTAGTATAGCCACTTTATTTATTTATTAAACATACTAAGCAAAAGATATATATATAAGCACAAAATCTTTATTTGGTTTTTCATAGTTTATGTATTTTAATATTCTAACATAATATAAGTATAAAGATAGGTAGAAATACTTAGCGAGATAAATGGGGGTGCTCTCCCCCAAGCTGAATTTTGACGTAATTTCTCTTGATGTAGCTAGCAGGTGGCAGAGGTGTATTTGAAAGTCAGCAGCGTTCTGACAGCGATAAGAATGTCCTCCGTCTGCTAGTCTTCTTGATTCTTAAATTCTGTGGAGCTCAAATAGACAACAAAGCTTGTGGAACTAATTAAGAGTTAGCATAAATATCTAGCCTTCGTCATGTTGAGCTTCCTTAATAAATGTTATTTATTTAGCAGGATCATACACTTATTTTTTATATATATTTTTATTGTAAGATGAAAACTTATTTATTTTATTTTTATGCCACCACAGTGAATGTACTTATGGGTTTTATGCTATGAGCATACTCACATGAGGCTTACTATTTTTTAACATTTTTATTTTCTTTTCAAGATAGCATGAACCTGATTAACTAAGCAAACTATTGAATGAAAAAGGATAACTACCAAGTTTACCTCTTGGCAAGGCGTTCGGTATTTTTATGTCCTCCAAACGGGACTCTCTGTTTTCTCAGTCGTCCTGGGATTCGCTAGGTGGCGTAGTCGGTGATTCCGGCGGCGCCTCTCTTCGTGTATAACTATCTTCTCCCTCCACACCTGACTCGGTGCTACGGTCTCCTCAGGACAGTTCTGTTCAAGCTGTATGTCTTTAGTCCTTATCACTTCTCCTTCGTAGTCTACCCATCCGTTCTTGATGATTTGCCTCCTCTAGTTGCGGTTGCGTCGTCTTCTTGTCCTGACCTGCTTAGAGTCTTCAACTATATAGTTATGGTCAGTAAAATAGTTGCGTACCTTCTCAGAGGGGAAGTGCATGTGGACTTCTCCGGTTCCAATGTAGATGATTGCTTTGATAGTGTTGAGGAACGGTCTTCCAAGGATGGTGGGTGGATCATATTCGTCTTCTCCCATGTTAATGACCTGAAAATCACCTGGAGCTGAATATATTGGTTGTAGGGGCATGGTTCCATGCAGGAGCTGATAAGTGACTGCGGCCATTATGTTGTCATCAGATCCGGTGTCGTAGAGTGTCTTCTGAAAAGAGTATCCATTGATTGCGCACTCGATGCTTGGAACACCAGGGTCGTCCTTCTTGATCAAGAAAGGTGACCTGAGTCAACGATGTTGACCTCTTGCGACAAGGATCCAATGTTTGAAGTCTAATGGACAAGACTTTCCACCATCTTCATCCTTTAGGTGCATCATTTGATTAGGTGTGGACCTTGACGTCTGCACCTCTTGATACGGTGTTACCCATGTTCTTCTTTGCCCAGTAGTTCGAAGTATGGTGTTGGCAATATCCTGCTCAGTGTGTTTGTGCTCATAGATCTAGGTCCTTCACTTGGTGGAGTCTTGGAGTTGTAAAACTCCTCCATGTTTTGCTTGAAGTGTACCTGTTCATAGAGACAAGGCAGAGATCAACTGCATGGGCTCTGTTGGTGGAAAACACAACAGAACCAAAAGTGTATTTGTTCTTCTCTAACCTTAAGCATAGTGAGCAAGACAAAGTTGATGGATAATAAGATCATGAGTGTAGTCTTTGAAACATTTGTCAGATCAGATGGCTCAACCTAATGGAAAGATGATCTATCTATATTTATGTTTTGTTTATATCTTCCAAATATTGAATGTGCAACATATTAGCTTATATGTTTAGGAGCGTGGGATCACGAAGGTAGTACTAAGAACAAAGATTAAAGGACTAAACATGTTGAATTAATTGAGTTGGTTAATCTGGAGTTATAAATCATACATGTTTGTCTCTTTATTTATGTGAATGCTAGAACCAAGGAGAAGCTTATAAAAGCAATAGTCAAGTACCTTAAGGTGTTACCTTAATTGAAGAGTGACGGTACAGTATCACCTTGTGGAAGCTTTCCTTTCTTAGCGGTTGTGCATCTTGTTTGTGGCACCCTCCATGAATCATCTCTTATGAGCCACGTATTTCTTGTGCAAATTGTTAAACTTTATGTGTCACTTTCTTCATCTCCAATGCGAGTTTATCTCAGGACTTCCCAGGTTGATATTGAAAGTTTTCCTGCAGGGGTTAGTCCAACAAAATATCCCATATCTACTATAGCATACTATCGGCTTAAAAATCAACCTAGACACCATGTCTAATTTGATTTAGAAGGGCATTTTAACCTAAGCACCATGCTTAATTTAAAATCCCTTGGAAGTAAGATCATTATTCCTAAACTAAGCACCATGCTTAATTAAGAGATAAATGAAACTATTCCAAACCTAGACATATACTAAAGCAAATAAAGGTAGCATGAGAGCATTTATAGACATCTACTTAAGTGGAGATGAAGTAGAGTAATTAGTATTTAACAAATTGAGCATGTCTCAAAGGTAAGGACAACCAACGTAGCAACATGGCAAAAGATGTTTTTATGTAAAGTACTCCCCCAAGCTTGAACTTTACAAAATCCAAGTTTGGATGAATTTAATTCAATGTTGTGTGATGGTTGGTTGGACATACCCTGTGCTTGTCATTCATCCGATCTTCTTGCTCCAATCCTAGAAAGGTTAGTGACAAGAATACCCAAACGAATTATCTTTATATGCTCAATACACAAGGCAATGTTGCAAATAATTAGAAGTTCATGTTATGATCTGATAAGTGTTTGTTTTAGGACACTAAGCTTGTCCTTGGGAAACCATCAAGTTATGTTGGTGAAGTGGTTTCCCCTCCAATACCTACCTATATCAAGATCAGCTCAACGAGATCGGCAATATTTATTATAGACATATACATCAACAACCGCCCTTTTAAAGTTTTTATAAATGAAGAGGAAGAGGGGGTTGGAGATCTCAAATGTGGTAAGGATGGAGAGACAAATTGATTGGAGGGATGTTTTATATGAGCAAGGACTGGGTGAGGTATTTATGAAATAACTTCCATGCTCACTGTTGTTTCTCTCATTCTTAAACTCCAAGGATGATTCTTCATGAATGCTTAAAATTCCTCTAGGATTGTCTCTCAAGTTTGTTTTATCTATCCATTAAATGGTGATAGCACATGGATTTTTAATGCCCTCTAGCCATTGATGTTGCTCTTCTCGATCCTCCTTCTTATGCATGGGATGTCTAGAGAGATTCATAGGATTATCGGGAGGTTCAAGAGAAAAAGCATAGTAGAAATTATTAGGCTCAAGGATGGGTTGGATAGCCGAATCATGGGATTGGAAAGTTTGGAAATCGGCTATTGAAACTTCCTCTCCTTGTATGGGAGATGATTCCTTCTCTATCTCTATGATTTTTCTATGAAGACTAGTACAAGAAGGATGTCCACGAATGAAGACATACCTTCCGTTACTAACTGATAAAGAAAGAAAGACTCTACCAAAGGTTATATGATTAAGACCAATGTAAAAATATCTAGGAAAAACATGGTCTTGTAGGGCTAGGTATAAACCAGAATTTATAGAAAAATTAAAAGATTCCCTAGGTGTAGCTAAAAGTGCATTATCTTTTTGATTAAAAGATAGGACCTCAGCTATAGAAAAGGGTTGGTTTTGACCTATTGCAATCAACTCCGGACACAGATCATAATTAGGGGCAGGACGTTGTCGACGAAAGCTGGTCGGCAGTCTACCTTGGGGTATACCCACGGTAGTAGTTTATCGGTAGACGGTGCGCAAACTACGAACTCGATGGTGACGCAAGACACGGACAAGCTTTTTATCCAGGTTCGGCCGCCGAGTTGGCGTAATACCTACGTCCTGCGTCTGGTTGTATTGATTTGTGTTGAGAGAATATGATATGTCCTAGGGGGGTCCCTTGCCCCTCCTTATATAGTCTGGAGGGCAGGGTTACAGATCTAGAAACTAATCCTAGTTGGTTACAATTGCCATGGATAATTCGATATCAATTCCTATTCTAACCGACTAGAATCCTGCTTGATCTCCCCATCTTGTTTCCTTGCGCGAAACTCCAGGTTGTCGGATCAAGCCTTGAACTCGTCTCGTAATGGGCCAAGCTTCCTGGCCGAAGTCTAGCCGTAAGGGTATAGGGGTTTATACCCCCACAGCTAGTCCCCGAGCACCATGTATTGTGATGTAACACGCCGTCTTGAGCTTCTTCGATCAGTGAGACTTGACGTCTTCAATAAGTGGGAAAATCGCCCAAACAGTTGCAATGGTTCTTTGACCAACTCAAAAGACAGTTGATCAACATTGACATCGAAGAAGCAAGTTGTTCGAAGAATGCATGGTGCTCTAAATTAAAAAAGATTTCTTTCCTGGTGAAGTGTGCCCACTTTACTTTTTTGGAAGGTATAAACATCAAAAAAGCAAGCATATTCACCGCAAGGTGAAGTGTGCCCACTTAGTCCCCGAGCCTGGTAGTAGGTGACGTAGGCACGTGGTGCCAGGGTCAAAATAAAAGTCCTCAAAGAAATTCTGTAACTGAGATGCATCGCCAGATGCATCGTACCGATGTAGTCCCCGAGCTTGCTGGAAGGCAAAGTATGAGCCTTGTAGCAAGGTCTAAAAAATTGAATTTACCAGTCCGTCTGCAATTGAATAGACTAATCGACCAGTCCCCGAGTGTATAATAGTATGACGACCAGTCCCCAAGCACCAAGTGCGCTCCTTAGAATTCTGCGTTGCTATACTGTACGACCAGTCCCCGAGCATCGAGTGCTCGGTGGTCGGTGCAGTCTTTGAAGTTCCGAGCGGATAGACTGGGCGACCAGTCCCCGAGCGTCGAGTGCTCCCTGGTCGGTGCAGTCCTTGAAGTTCCGAGCTGATAGACTGGGCGACCAGTCCCCGAGCGTCAAGTGCTTGGTGGTCGGTACAGTCCCCGAATTCTCCAATTGGTGGGCTGGTCGACCAGTCCCCGAGCGTATAGTGCTCGGTGGTCGGTACAGTCCCCGAGCACGGCGTAGGGACCGGTGGACAAGTCCCCGAGCGTGGTTGGGAACGTAAACGTGCTCGGTGGTCGGCACAGTCTTCGAGCACAGCATAGAGAGTAGTCGACAAGTCCCCGAGCATGGTTGGGAACGTAAACGTGCTCGGTGGTCGGAGCAGTCCCCGGGCACAGCGTAGGGAATAGTCGACGAGTCTCCGAGCGTAGCTTGTCGACTGGGCCAAACTCCTAAAAAATAAATATAAAGAATTGGTAGTACATGATGTATAAATAACCTTTAGATAGAAAATCAGTACTAAGATAAGTTTTAGATTTTTTGTTATAAAATTAGCACGAGTAGTTAATTCATCCTAGAGCTTGTACCAGCTCTGGTCTAGCCAACAATCAGCATGAGGTGCGGAACCTAGGCACGCATAGGATTGTCAGCCACGTCAGAGAGCTACTGCCGACCACCCGGAACGCAGAGGGCGGATCTCGTGCACGTGTAGGGAGGAGTCGGAGACAGTACCGGCTCTGGAAAGCTCGTGTAGGAGAAAAAACTAGTCGGCTAAAAAAGTTGTTTTGAAGAATAATAAAAAATATTATGCCAAAAATAAATAAGATATTAGAAGTGTACTTATCTTTGGATGAAAGTCTAGTTAGTGACGACAAAATTGTCCGGCCTTCGACTTTTCGACTTGTCATGACGGTGGTCGCTGTTGTCGTAGCGTCGTTCTTCGCGGCGATTATTATTGCGACTGGTGGTCAGAGCAAGTAGGCCAAACAATTTGGTCGATGGCCCGAGCAGGTCGGTGTTGTCGATCTGCCTCCCTTTGTAGCAGGGAAGCGGGTGACGCGTTGTCGGCGTTGTCGGAGACGGCGTGATCTCAGATTGGATCTGGATCTCTTTCGAACCCGTGGTCGTGAGGCCGCCGCTGCACGTCGTCCACGTGATCTGGCCGACGGTGATCGTGAGGCCTTCAGGCACGGTCGCGGAAGCTGGGATCGTGACCATCTTGTTCGCCGGAAAATTTGCACTTACACCCCCTACCTGGCGCGCCACTGTCGACGAAAGCTGGTCGGCAGTCTACCTTGGGGTATACCCACGGTAGTAGTTTATCGGTAGACGGTGCGCAAACTACGAACTCGATGGTGACGCAAGACACGGACAAGCTTTTTATCCAGGTTCGGCCGCCGAGTTGGCGTAATACCTACGTCCTGCGTCTGGTTGTATTGATTTGTGTTGAGAGAATATGATATGTCCTAGGGGGTCCCTTGCCCCTCCTTATATAGTCTGGAGGGCAGGGTTACAGATCTGGAAACTAATCCTAGTCGGTTACAATTGCCATGGATAATTCGATATCAATTCCTATTCTAACCGACTAGAATCCTGCTTGATCTCCCCATCTTGTTTCCTTGCGCGAAACTCCAGGTTGTCGGATCAAGCCTTGAACTCGTCTCGTAATAGGCCAAGCTTCCTGGCCGAAGTCTAGCCGTAAGGGTATAGGGGTTTATACCCCCACAGCTAGTCCCCGAGCACCATGTATTGTGATGTAACACGCCGTCTTGAGCTTCTTCGATCAGTGAGACTTGACGTCTTCAATAAGTGGGAAAATCGCCCAAACAGTTGCAACGGTTCTTTGACCAACTCAAAAGACAGTTGATCAACATTGACATCGAAGAAGCGAGTTGTTCGAAGAATGCATGGTGCTCTAAATTAAAAAAGATTTCTTTCCTGGTGAAGTGTGCCCACTTTACTTTTTTGGAAGGTATAAACATCAAAAAAGCAAGCATATTCACCGCAAGGTGAAGTGTGCCCACTTAGTCCCCGAGCCTGGTAGTAGGTGACGTAGGCACGTGGTGCCAGGGTCAAAATAAAAGTCCTCAAAGAAAACCCCCACAGACGTGTTGACTCCCATGGTCTATGGCTGGTCTCCGAAGGTGCAAAGAATTTAATAATAGGTATGGAATTTGAGTTATCCATAAAGATAAAAATAAAAATATAAAAGAATAAAAGTATAAAAGTATGATACAAGATAATAGCAAGACTCAAAGTTATCTCAGCAAACCGTCTTTCTCCCTGGCAACGGCGCCACAAATGCTTGTTGATATTTGGTAACGCAATAAGGAAATGATCCGCAAGCGCACGGATATCGGTGAGCATTTCACCCGGGAGGTTATCCAGAGTTATCGTATTTATATTTTTACCACTGGGAGAAAGGGTGCATCTGACTAACCAAATCTATTGCTACTATCCCTTTAGGCTACAAAGAATGTCTTTCGATGTGAGTGATAAATAGAGAAGACTGCAACCGTAGTCTCCTTCTAACCTTGGTAAGGACGATCTATTGTTCTAATGGGGAGGCTAACGGAATCTAGACACCACAAAGGATGTTCAACCCGCACCTATAAACCCTATCCTTCCTGCTAACGAGATGTGATCTACAAAGGTAGTTTGGAATTGTCACGTTCCTCACTACTACCACGGTCCAGCTAGTCAGGGAATATCTATGAGTACCCCAGCCTAAACACCACGTTTACGCCAGCAATGATTACTCTAAACTCTACGCGAAGAGATTAAAGTAAACTCATAAACCATAAGAACAATAAAACAAGAACTTACTAGAATTTAGAAGTCGAAATACTGAAGAATCCTAGAAGCAAGCTTCGGGTTAGGAGAACTTGATCCCGCAGGTACAAGCTTGGAGTAGACACCGATAGGCCGGGCTTCCTCCAATCTACACCTCCACTCTATCTCTCTCAATCTAGTAGAAACTAGAAGATCTATTTCTACTTTACATTGGTTGCTAAGCCTAAAAAGAAATATTAATTAGAGAAGAGGTTTTCCTTCGAGGGCACACCTCAATCTCTTTGATAATTTCTTGTTCTCCTCCTGGGGCCAGGGGCCTTGCTTATATAGTCCTCCCCTTCTATGCGTTTTGGGGTCAGTAGGCGATGTGGTACTAAACTTTCCACCATATCTCATTAAAATGCACATAAGCCTTAATGGACCAAAATCTGATTTGGGCCCAATTAATCCCGCAGCTCTTTTATGTGGAGTCCTTCTTTTATTAATATCTCTTGATTCCGAACTCCAAATATAGCAAATAATATATGTATTTCGATCAGCTCGACGAGATCTTTCCAATGGTGTACTCCTTTCTATGATTGGTGGAAACACCTGGGCGGGCGCCCAAGGGGAGTGGGCGGGCGCCCTGCCCCCGGGTCCGTTCGGCCTCCAGTTCGTTTCCGTGGCTTCTGGAGTCTTCTAGACGATAGAAAATTGCACGGCACGTTAATATCTCTATGTAATCCCAACGTGTGGGCCTTTCTTCCATATTTCCTGATAACCCCCTGCAGAAATAGACAAAGACCAAAACTCGTGGAATTCTGTCAGATAAAACCTTAAGTCTGGGTGTTGGTTGCATTTGGATCCTTTTCTTTATTTATTTGATAATTAAATTTGATACTTAAGGACCGTCAACAGTGACAGCTTCATTGATTCTTATATAGTCCCCCTCTCGTGTATTGGGCTGGCAGAGCAACATTATTACAGGGGAGTGATTGCTATGTTTCTCATATTCCTTGCTAATATCACTATGCGTGGGCGTAGTCTTGTCTCACAATGATTGCTAAGTATGCTTGCACTAACTATGATAATGCTAGACTATATAGTTAAGAATAACTTAGGGAATATTCTTGTAGTTCGTTCTAATACCATGCTAATGACTTTCTAGAGTATCTAATTGAGGTGCTTATCATATTTATTATGTGGCTAGATCAGATTAGTTATCCTTGTCACTATTATTATTTCATATATCTTTTATGTGACACTTATCCCTGTATGAAGAGTTAGATATAATGTTCTCAATTATACATGCAATGATAGATGCTCAATCTCATATTCTATTCTGTAATCATTAGTGATGATTTCTAATCCCTTCCCAGTGGTAAAAATATAAATAACGATACCTGGAATACTTCCCGGTTAAAATGCTGCATCGGTATTAATCTGTGCGCTTGCAGATCCAATTCATTATTTATTTAGAAGAGCAATTGCATATTTCAATACCGCGTCTCTCATGTCATGCTGGGGATGACAACTTGGCTCAAGTGGTGTGAGGGATAGGTTTGGCATTTTTGGCACCATTACTAGATTTAGAGAACTTAGTCTACTTTTGGTAATGATGTTAAGAATACCCAACACTAGCTGAGCTTAAGACCCAGTTGAATGAGTTGTGGAAGAAGGGTCTTATCCATCCTAGTTCTTCTCCTTGGGGTTGTCCGGCTATCTTTGTGAAGAAGAAGGATCAGTCCTTGCGCATGTGTGTGGACTATCATCCCCTGAATGCGGTGACCATCAACAATAAATACCCTGTTCCTCGCATTGATATCTTGTTTGATCAACTGTCTAAAGCTAAGGTATTCTCCAAGATTGATTTGCAATTTGGGTACCATCAGATCAAGATCCGTCCTGAAGATGTACCTAAGACAGCTTTCTCGACGAGATATGGGTTGTATGAGTATCTCGTCATGTCCTTCGGTGTTACGAATGCACCTGCTCACTTCATGTACCTCATGAACTTGGTATTCATGCCCGAATTGGACAAGTTTGTGGTGGTCTTCATTGATGATATCCTGGTATATTCTTGCAATGAAGAGGAGCATGCAGAGCATCTGCGTGTGGTGTTGTCGCGTTTGCGTGAGCATCAGCTTTATGCAAAATTCAGCAGATGCGAGTTTTGGCGAAAGAAAGTACCTTTCTTGGGCCATGTCTTATCTGAAGAAGGCATATCGGTTGATCCGGCTAAGGTGCAAGAAGTGCTGGATTGGAAAGTTCCAACTTCGGTGCACGAGGTTCGGAGTTTTCTCGGTCTGGCTGGGTATTATCGTCGATTTATTCTAGAGTTTTCAAAGATATCCAAGCCTATGACTCGCCTACTTCAGAAAGATGAGAAGTTTCATTGGACGCCTGAGTGTGGAGAGGCATTCCACAAGTTGAGGACATTGCTGACATCAGCTCCTGTCCTAGCTCAACCTGATATCGAGAAGCCCTTCGATGTCTTCTGTGACACGTCGGGTATTGGTCTAGGTTGCGTGTTGATGCAGGAAGGCCGCGTTATCGCGTATGCCTTGCGCCAACTTCGAAAGCATGAGGTCAATTACCCTACTCATGACTTAGAATTGGCAGCAGTTGTTCATGCTTTGAAAATCTAGAGGCACTATTTGCTCGGTAATTTGTGCAATATCTACATCGATCATAAGAGCCTCAAGTACATCTTCACCCAACCTGAATTGAACATGCGGCAGCGAAGGTGGCTTGAATTGATTAAAGATTATAATCTGCAAGTGCACTATCATCCGGGCAAGGCAAACGTGGTTGCGGATGCCTTGAGTTGGAAAGCGCACTGTCACTCAGTTCAGGTGGAAGATCCGTTGTTGTCACATCTTATGCACCCACTTGTTCTCAACCAGATTTCTCTAGAGAGTACTCTTCGCAATCGAGTCATCGAATTGCAGCAAACAGATGTTGGTATCCACCATATAAAGAGGAAAATGAAAGAAGAAGAAACCAAGCATTTCTGGTTCGATGAGAACGGAATTCTTTGGTTCAACGATCGACTAGTGGTCCCAAAAGACCGTGAGTTGCGAAACCAGATCTTATCTGAAGCTCATTCATCCAAGTTGTCTATTCATCCTGGTAGTAGCAAGATGTATCAGGATCTGAAACCTCTGTTTTGGTGGACAAAGATGAAAAAGGAGATTGCTGCTTTTGTCGCTCGTTGTGACAATTGTTGTCGCGTAAAGGCCGTTCACATGAAAGCTGGTTTGCTTCAACCCTTGTCAATTCCTGGTTGGAATGGAAAGAAGTCAGCATGGATTTCATCATTGGACTCCCAACTTCTGTTAAGGGTTACGACTCTATCTGGGTGATTGTAGACCGTTTGACCAAGGTTGCTCGTTTTATTCCAGTTCGAACTAACTATCGTCCACATCAATATGCAGAGTTGTATTTCGAGCACATTGTTCGTCAGTATGGTGTGCCTCAAACTATCATATCAGATCGTGGACCACAGTTCACTACCCATTTTTGGGAGTGTCTACATGAGCAGATTGGTACTCACTTAGTCCGTAGTTCGGCATATCATCCCCAAATGGCAGGTCAAACTGAACGGGTCAACCAAATCCTAGAAGACATGTTGAGGGCATGTGCTCTCTCTTCAATAGGTTCTTGGGTTAGCTGAGTTCTCTTACAACAATAGTTATCAGGAGAGCATCAAGATGGCTCCATTTGAAGCCCCATATGGTCAAAAGTGTCGAACCCCGTTGAACTGGGTAGAATCCGGGGAGTGAAGGTATTATGGCATCGATTTCGTGAACAAAGCGCAGCAGCAAGTCCATACCATCCTGCAACATTTGGAAGCTGCTCAAGCTCGTCAGAAAAGTTATGCTGACAAGAGAAGGAAGCCGATCGACTTTGCGGTCGGTGACCATGTGTATATCAAGGTGTCTCCGATGAAGGGTGTACAAAGGTTCGGAGTCAAGCGAAAGCTTGCAGCTCGTTATGTGGGACCTTATCGGATTCTCGAAAGGAAAGGCGACATGGCATACAAAGTTCAACTTCCAGTTGAGCTTCGAGCTATTTTTCCTGTCTTCCACGTATCACAATTGAAGAAATGCCTTCGTGTTCCGGAGGAACGAGTGGAAGTTCGGGATATCAAGTTGAAATCTGACTTGGTGTACGAGGAGAAACCTGTAGCGGTTCTTGACCGCAAGGAATGGGGAGTCGTAATCATGTGGTTAAGTTCAACAAGGTGTTGTGGAGTAACCACGGGGAGGAAGATGCCACTTGGGAAACAGAGGATTATTTAAAAGAAGTTTACAAAACCTTCTTCGAAAATCAGTAAGCTTTCAAATCTCGGGACGAGATTTTTGTAAGGGGGGAGGGCTGTAACACACCAGTGTTATGGTTGCATAAATCACATGCATAACATGAGCATCATCATTCACTCAAGCATTCCATGATCATCATCTACCTTGAGCCATGTCATTTTATGCTTAAGTGTGCTTTAATTTGTTTAATCATGCTTCCTATGCTTGTGTTTGTGTGAACCATGCTCATGCTTGTGTGCTATGCCTTCGTAAATAGATTATCTATGCTTAACCCAACCTTAGGAACAATGTTCATGTCGATCATTTCTCCAAAATAATCACTTAAGTTATACTTACACAAAAAGGACCTAGGAACCTCTTTTGCTTAGGCTTTTAAAACATGTTTCATAAAATGTTTGCATGTCAAAACTTTCTACACAAAAGTTGTAGAAAATTTTGTAAGGAACAAAAGTTGTTTTATGGCCATCTCATGAAAATGATCACATCTAGCTCAAAAGTGACCCACAAGGCAGATTTGGGGCTGTTTCCAACACTTAGAAAATTTTCTAAGTCCAGGATCGCAACAGTTTGCTCGAGGGTATGTTGCTTAGCTTCCAGTTTGAATTCTAGACCGAATCAGGCCTTGATCTTGTAAGCAATGTTGGAGTACTCATGTAGCTCTCCAGCATAGAGCAAATAGCCAGCAAAATCATCGAGTGGATTAGGAGTTAATCGCGGTGCAAAATCGGGTTTCAGTCGGGATCAACGACTGAATGGAGTCGCCTCCGCGTGTCTGGACCCGTGGCGTCCGTACGTCGCCGTTGGTCCCGCTCGTCAGTCCTCAGCGCATCCTACAGCTCGCCACGGCGCCCCCAGTCGCGTGGACAGCGCCATTGCCCTCCCGATCCGCTCTCTCGCGTGCGTCGTCTTCTCCGCGTCGCCGCCGTTGCTTCGGCGAGCTCGCGCGCTCGCGTCTCCGCGCCTCCGGCCAAGCGACTCCGCCCAGCGCTCCGCCCGCCTCTTCACTTCACCGTCGTCAAGTTGGCTGCGGCTGCCGAGCCTCGGTAAGCCTGTATTGCCTTCTCCGTCGCGAGCTTACCTCGCCGGAGCTCCGCCATGGTCACCGGCGTCGTGGCCAGGGCTCTGTAGTCCACCATTCCTCCTCATTCTTGTCCCCAAAGCTCCGCTAGGCCATGCTGATGCTCGTCCGCATTCTCTTTCGCTCTGTCTCCGGCCAGAGACGCCGGCGGTCGGCCGCGCACTACCACCGTGCCGCCATTCGCGATGGCGAGGTACCTAGGGTTCGGTAGAGTTAGGGTTTCGGGTACCGTTCGATGTGGAATGAAGTGGGGAGCACGATGGTGACCTTGGCCATCGCCGAGACCTCGCCGTCGACGAGATCTCCGGCGGTCAAGTCGCGCCTCTGCTCTCGGGTCACTGACATGTGGGGTTTGTTGACTCGTGGGGTCCTTCTGTCAGTCTCTCTCTTTCTCCTTTGTGGATTTAGGGTTTGAGCTGTTTTAGCAAAAATCATATCTCTGGTTCTGGTGATCCAAAAATTGTGAAACCAATTTTGTGGTGTTCCTTGAGATGCTAGTTTTTAATAAAAATATAAAATGAACCATGTTTTCTGGGAAAGATATTTATTAGGATTTAAACTTGTTATTCATGAGTAAATTCATATCTCTTGTTATACTCCTCGTTCTGCCATGAAATTTTTATGGTAGTCTCTATTTTGTGTTAGAATGCTATGATAAATATTTCATGATTTTTGGAGTACTGCATCTGTGATATGTAATTTATGTTTGAGATTTGGCTTGTTTACTTAATTAAATCATATTAAATAACTGGTGCTTATGCTGGTGCTCTACTTTGGTGTCACACTTCTTTATGATAGTAGTAGTATGAAAATAATCTGAAATCTGTTGTTTGACACCATATAAGCCATGTTTCTGAATTTATGAAATAAACACCTTGTCACATGTTAAATGCTTATCTTAAGTTTGGCATGAGCAATTGCTCTGAAATTTTTATGGTGATGTCACAATTCTAAGCTTGTGCTTCTGTAATTTTTGTAGATTTTTCTGAACACTTTTGCTAGTATCTTGTAATTATGTCCCTTTATAGAATTAATTGATAAATGCCTTGTTAGTAAATGTTTAGAGGTTAACATATGATGTTCTGGTAACCTTATGATATGCTCGTGCTTATAAGTCATGTGGTTGACACTGAATATGTTTTGGCTATGTTATTAAATAATTAATGAAAGGATTAGAAGCTGTTCTGGACAGCAAGGAAGTAATTCAATCCTTGCTTGATGATAACTTGGTTATCTGGAAGACTTGTCTAAATTAAAGATGTTGCAAACTTTATGAACTAGCTGTGATTTAAATTTGAGGTCATTTGGCCCAGTAGTTTAAAAGTTCTAGCTTTTCCAAGTTAGGTTCCAGAAATAGGTGCTTTCTGTTTTTCTGGAACAGAACCTAGAACTTTGTTTATAAGGCTTGTTTAACTTATAAATATTGCTGTGACGTTTAAAGATGAATTGTAGACAATTTCATAAGCTTTCCAGAATGTCCTCACTTAGGTTTATTGGATCTTTGTAGCAATAATTATGACCCGTTTACTAAGCTTTTCTGTTATGTGATGCTTATTGTTATAGTTTAACTTGGTAGGTTTTGGCTAAGTTAACTTATCATCTTTTGTGGACTTGTTATAACAGTTATTCCATAAATGAGTGTCTAGTGAGTCTAATTATGTTATCAAGCATTCATCCTTTAGTATGCACACTTTCTTATTCATCGAGCATGCAATAGGTGCACCGGACACGACTGCCTCTTTCGAGCTTCAAGTGAACCCCGAAGGCCAGGAGGGCAACCCGGAGGTGGAGGTCCAGCAAGCCGGACTCGAGGAGCCCGAAGAGGAAGTTGAGTGCCCGAATCACGAGACAGCCTCGTTTGTGAAAGGCAAGCCCCGGAGCATCCTAAGTCTCCCTTTAATTTCGAAAGTTTACTTAAATATGTATATCTATTGATGCATTTAAGTATAGGAGTTGTGATGAAACCTTTGCTGCATTTTACTCAATCCTTGTTCAGATACCTTACCACTACCTGGTTATAGAGTTAGGATCGAGTAGCAGCTTAGCCATGCTTTAATCGGTAGAAGTCGGGTGATATCCTGTCACCTGCGCGATATAGGGTTATGTCGGATCACGATGGACTATATGTGCTATCGTGGATGGAACCTGATTAAATTGACTTAAGTCGGGCAGAGTTTTGCAAGGATGTAGTAACTCCGTCTGTGGCAGCTAAGGACCGACCGTTGTACGTCCTCTTGTCATGTTGAACACATGCCTAACACTTAGTTGGCCGGATAACTCGTTCCGACCACGAAGCCTAGTAGTATGACTCAGGCCGGAAGACCGGCAACTATAAAGTGCGCACTACCGGAGGAAGTGCGGTGTGTGGGGGACCATTGGCGTAAGCCCAAAGGCAGGTGAGTTAAAATTCCTGACCTCCCTAGCAGAGTGGTAGCCCTGGGAGTGCGACGCTGATCGGAGCCGCGATTCCTGAGTCGTACCAAAGGTGACCCGTTGGCTCTCCGACAGGGGATGCTTGGGTGAGTGCTAGGAATACTCCTCCAGCTGGATAGGAATTCGATTCGAATCGCCATCTCTCCCGGTTAGTGAGAACTTGACAGAGCAGCGGCAAACGTAGCATTCACTAATAAACTTGGTTCGTGATAATGATGATAGCAAGGAAGAACATATGATGAATTTGATATGGTTATTATTGCTTGTAATAATCAAGTGATGTGTTTTAGTACAGGTGCTAATCTAGTGGTAGGCTGATGATGATTAATATGATTATTTCACAACATTGTAGTTATAATTTAAGCTTTTGGCAAATGTTGAGTCAACCAGCTCTACTTGATATTAGCCTTGCATGATCCTTGGTGTCTTTTATGTTTTACTAGACGGGTAAGTCTAGCTGAGTACATTCTCGTACTCAGGGTTTATTCCCACCTGTTGCAGATGATATCTTTTATGATGGCTTCTGCAAGACCTGTCTCCATCACGCTGGGGATGAGGACTAACCGTTGGGCACGGTTCTCTAACAAACTCGTACCTGCTACTTTTGGATAGATGGTGTACGACTCTGGCTATAACAAGAACTTGTGAACTGAACTTTGGACAGTGTGTGTAATTATTTTGCTTCCGCTACTTCAAACGTGTGTTGTAATAACTTAATAACTCCGATGTGGTGCCGCTTCTACGACATTGAATGACTATGTAACACTCGTTGTGTTGTTTTGAATTATTACGATCTTGGTTTGTTGCAAGTTGGTTTGAAATCCATCGTGATTTCAGTTGACTACCGGGATTATATGGGCTCAAGTTTGGAAACTTGATTGCTTGTCGATCGTTTCTACACTTGAACTCTTATAATTTGGTCGGTTCTGTGACAATGTTAAGAGACCCGAATACTAAGGAGGCATTCCTAGTGCAACTTCCTCGGGATATTCATATCCGTAGCACGATGAATGTAGTTACATCTAGGGCCATCAAGGATATTCCAGTAGTCTGTGAGTTCCCGGATGTATTCCCTGATGATTTGCCCGGGCTTCCTCCAGATCGGGATGTGGAGTTCAAAATTCAATTGCTTCCAGGTACTGCTCCTATCTCTAGAAGACCATATAGAATGCCACCAAATGAGCTAGCTGAGCTTAAGACCAAACTAAATGAATTATTGAAGAAGGGTCTTATCTGTCCTAGTTCTTCTCCTTGGGGTTGTCCGGCTATCTTTGTGAAGAAGGACCAGTGCTTGCGCATGTGTGTGGACTATCGTCCTCTGAATGCGGTAACCATCAAGAGTAAGTACCCTCTTCCTCACATTGATATCCTATTTGATCAGTTGTCCAAAGCCAAGGTATTCTCCAAGATTGATTTGCAATCTGGGTATCATCAGATCAAAATCCATCCTGAAGATGTACCTCAGACAGCTTTCTCGATGAGGTACGGGTTGTATGAGTATATCGTCATGTCCTTCGGTCTTACGAATGCACCGCCTGATTTCATGTATCTCATGAATTCGGTATTCATGCCCGAATTGGACAAGTTTGTGGTGGTCTTCATTGATGATATCTTGGTGTATTCTCGCAATTAAGAGGAGCATGCAGAGCATCTGCGTGTAGTGTTGACACGCTTGTGTGAGCATCAGCTTTATGCTAAGTTCAGCAAATGCGAGTTTTGGCTAAAGAAAGTACCTTTCTTGGGCCATGACTTATCCGAAGAAGGCATATCGGTGGATCCAACTTCGGTGCACAAGGCTCGGAGTTTTCTAGGTCTAGCTGGGTATTATCGTCGATCCATTCTGGAATTCTCAAAAATATCCAAGCCTATGACTTGCCTACTTCAAAAGGATGAGAAGTTTGTGTGGACGCCTGAGTGTGAAGAGCCATTCCACATGTTGAGGACATTGCTGACATCAGCTCCTGTCCTAGCTCAACCAGATATCGAGAAGCCTTTCGACGTCTTTTGTGACGCGTCTGGTATCGGTCCGGGATGTGTGTTGATGCAAGAAGGTCGTGTTATCGCTTATGCCTCGCACCAACTTCGAAAGCATGAGGTCAATTACCCTACTCATGACCTAGAATTGGCTGCAGTTGTTCATGCTTTAAAAATCTGGAGGCACTATTTGCTGGGTAATCTGTGCAATATCTACACGGATCATAAGAGTCTCAAGTACATCTTCACTCAACCTAAATTGAACATGCGACAGCGAAGGTGGCTTGAGTTGATTAAAGATTATAATCTTCAAGTGCACTACCATCCGAGCAAGGCGAACGTGGTTGCGGATGCCTTGAGTTGGAAAGCACACTGTCATTCAGTTCAGATGGAAGATCCATCGTTGTCCCATCTTATGCACCCGTTGGTGCTTCACCAGATTGCTCTGGAGAGTTCTCTTCACAATCGAGTCATCGAATTGCAGCAAACGGATGTAGGCATCCACGACATGAAAATGAAAATGAAAGAAGAAGAATCCAAGCATTTCTGAGTCGATGAGAATGGAATTCTATGGTTCAAGGATCGGCTAGTGGTGCCAAAAGACTGTGAGCTCCTATTGACGGTCCTTATGTATCAAACATAATCAACAAATAAATAAAGAAAAGGATCCAAATGCAACCGACATCCAGACTTAGGGTTTTATCTGATAGAATTCCATGAGTTTTGGTGTTTGTCTATTTTTGCAGGGGGTTATTAGGATTTATGGAGAAAAGGCCCACACGTCGGGTTTACATAGAGATATTAACGTGCTGCGCAATTATCTAACACCTAGAAGAGTCTAGAAGCCACAGGAACGAACGTGAGACCGAACGGGCCCGAGGGTAGGGCGCCCGCCCTGGTCTAAGGACCAATCAGCTTCAATCTCACGGATCATGATCCACCGACCTAAAGGATCAAGGAAAACCGTGCGATTAATGTCAGTTTGATCTGTCGGTCAAGAGAGGCGATCCAGGACGCCCCGTCATCCCGATCTCCATCGGCATGGTGGACTTCCCAGAAGCACTCTGCGACTTTGGCTCTAGTGTCACATTATGCCCAGGGTACTTTATGAAAAATTCTTTACATATCCTTTATTAGAAACAACCATGTGTTTGCAGCTTGTAGATCAGGCGCTAAGTTTCCCAAAGGGAATATTGAAGAACCTCTGCGTCCGAGTTGGTACCTTGTATGCCCAGCAAACTTCGTGGTGACAGAGACTGGTAATGATGAGAAGGCACCCGTCATCTTAGGGAGGCCATTCTTGAACACCTTGGGAGCTGTCATCTACGCTAGTGCTGCCAAGATCAGTTTCTACATCAAGGGGAGGAAGGAGACGTTTTTCTTCAAGAACAATATTACATAAATCCCAGAGCAATCCAGACATGAACAAAGGAAGAGGACCAACAGGAGGAACAGGAACAAGCAAGTGTGGACCGAGTCAGCTAAGATGGTCACTACAGTTCAAGGAGGTCAAGATCATCAACTCAAGTCACTGTTTCTAACCAAGAAGGACGACCCAGGTATGCCAAGCATCTATTGCTCCATTAATGGATACAACTTCTACAAGACATTTTGTGACACCGGGTCCGGCGTCAACATAATGGCCGCAGTCACCTATAAGCTCTTGTTCGGAACCATGCCTCTAAACCAACATACATTCAGCTCCAGATGGCAGATCAGTCATTCCGAAAGGTTGAAGGTATAGTAACTGATGTCCCTGTCAAAATAGACGATCATTTTGTCCATACAGACTTTCAGGTTATTGACATGGGAGAAGACGAGTACGATCCACCCATCATCCTTGGGAGACCGTTCCTTAGCACCGTTAAAGTAATCATCCACATTAGAACCGGAGAAGTCCACATGCACTTCCCCTCTGAGAAGGTACGCCACTGTTTTACTGACCCTAACTATATCGTTGAAGACTCTAAGCAGGTCAGGACAAGAAGAAGACGACACAACCGCAACCAGAGGAGGCAAATCATCAAGGACGGATGGGCAAACTATGAAGGAGAAGTGGTAAGGTCTGAAAACATACAGCTTGAATAGAATTATCCTAAGGAGACCGTAGCACCGAGCCAGGTGTGGAGAGAGAAGATAGTTGTACTCGAAGAGGAGGCGCCGCCAGAACCACCGACTATGCCATCCAACGAATCCCAGGACGATTGAGAAAATAGAGAGTCCTGTTCGGAGGACTTAAAAACACCGAGCGCCTTGCCAAGAGGTAAACTTGGTAGTTACCCTTTTCCTTCCAATTATTTAAAATAGTTCGCTTAGTTAATCATGATCATACTATCTTAAAAAGAAAATAAAAATGTTAAAAAACAGTAAGCCCCATGTGAGTATACGAGTGCCATAAAACCCATAAGTACTTTCACTGTGGTGCTACAAATATAAAATAAATATTTTTTCCGCTCTATAGAATAAAAATATAAAAAAATAGAGAGTACACTTATTGAGGAGGCTCAACATGATAAAGGCTAGATATTTATGCTAACACCTAATCAAGTTCCACAAAGCTTTGTTGTCTATTTGAGCTCCACAGAATTCAAGGATTAAGAAGACTAGTAGACGGACGACATTCTAAGCGCTGTCAGGATGCTGCCGACTTTCAAATACACCTCTGCCACCTGCTAGCTACATCAGAAGAAATTACGTCAAAATTCAGCTTGGGGGAGAGCACCCTCATTTATCCCGCTAAGTATTTCTATCTATCTATCTATATACTTATACTATATTAAAATAAAAATATACATAACTATGAAAAACCAAATAAAGATTTTGTGCTTATATATATATCTTTTGCTTAGTGTGCTTAATAAATAAATAAAGTGGCTATGCTAAACTGAATCTTAATAAAACTCTAGCTTGGATATGATGAATAGTTGCTCCGCTAATTTTTAAATTTGAAGTTCTCTCTCTAGTTTAGACATAACTGTTATAATTTAAAACTTTCTCTAAAAATCTGAACTTGTGGGAAGAGAACTTGATCAGAAGTCTAAGTTGTTAACGGATATGATATGGGAAGGTTGAGCTACTGTTTATCTATTCCTAGAGATGCTAGAAATCTGTAGAATTTTATCTTTTAAAATCTTTAAAATATCACATGATGAGTTTTTGTATGATGAGAGTTTAAAGTCCTACCACAGCCATATATACATGCTTGCTAGATTTTGAGCCACACATTTACTTTTTACTGCTTATGAGCATTGGGTGTGGTCAAGCTGTGTAGACCCTTAGGAGCTTGTCATGTGGTTAAATCAAGATTCACTTGCACGTTCACTCACACATGCTGCTTCTACTCCGGAAGTACGCATCCACATATATCCACTCATTTCCATCTCCAGAACCACCCAAAAGTATTCTACTCCTAATCTGGGAGAGAATAGCCAAAAATATTCTCCTATTTTGTTTTTCCCCTGTGAAATAATTGCTCAAGTTATCTTGGTTACACCACTTGCTATATTATTTTCAGGAGATGAGTGCTCTAAAAAAAGAGAAAGGATACGAGGAAATAAAAAGGGGCAAGTGCCCGGAACCTCGAAAGAAAAGAAAAAGTGAGATGAGAGGTAAAAATGGACAAGTGTCCAACAGTAGCATTAGGGGTAAAAGATACCCACCTGAGAGAAAAGAAAAAGAAAATATAGAGCATCTCATTCTCCTCAAAAGTTTTAAAAGAGCAAGAAAGGCATGTATCCCCTCAACAGAGCAAAAGTAGAATTAGACTTTCACCATTGTTATCACCATCATCACCATACACCATTCATTCACCACACATGCACATCCTGATTTGACTTACTGACTTGTTTCTCTGGATCCATGGTTTGACTATGCAATAAATGTCTTGTAAGTTTGTATACTCTATCTCCCACCTATGAGCTCCACATATCAAAAGCCTTATTAAGTAGGGTGAGAGAGAAGGCAAGTTTACTATGCTTCATACCACAAATACCACATACTTTGAGAGAAGGCATATACCATCACTGCCTTGGTAAGGATCCAGAAATAACACAAAAGAGAGATCTGAGAGAGTCATAAAAGGAATCTCTGAGTTTTATTTGAAAATCTGAAAAACTCTAGAGCTATGGCTGACCAAGAATAAGAGACATGGCACTTGACTAGACCGTTCTATCTTTTAACTGCTCAAGACAGAAGTTACGGTTACAAGTCCCATGGTGAAAGGTAAAATGAGTAACTTTCAAGTCTTGACAGTTTACTCTAACTCAGAGACAAGACCTCATTGGAAAGCATGTGTACCGTCAACGTTTAAAGGCATTACAACAACTTCTGATCCGAGTCTATCCTTGCTCAGGGACAAGCAAGAGGTAAGCTTGGGGGAGTTTGTTGATGGTCCTTAAGTATCAAAAATAATCAACAAATAAATAAAGAAAAGGATCCAAATGCAACCGACATCCAGACTTAGGGTTTTATCTGACAGAATTCCACGAGTTTTGGTGTTTGTCTATTTCTGCAGGGGGTTATCAGGAATTATGGAGGAAAGGCCCACACATCGGTTTTACATAAAGATATTAATGTGCCGCGTAATTATCTAACATCTAGAAGAGTCCAGAAGCCACGGGAACGAACGGGAGCCCGAGGTCATTGTAGTTCATCCTAATTCCATGGTAGTGACTTGCTAGAATATCTGTTGAGGTGCATGTCATATTTATATGTGGCTAGTTATGCTGATCAGATTAATTTTCTTTGCCACTATTCATACTTTTATGTGACATTTATCCCTGTATGAAAGAGATAGATAAATGCTCTCAATTATACATGCAATGATAGATACTCAATTTTGTATTCCATTCCATAATCAACATAATGTTTAGCAATCCCTTCCTAGTCGTAAAAATATAAATAATGATACCTGGAATACTTTCCGGTTAAAATGCTACATCGGTATTAATCTGTGCACTTGCAGATCTCATTTATTAATTATTCAGAAGAGCAATTGCATATTTCAATACCGCGTCTCTGATGTCATGCTGGGGATGACAACTTGGCTTAAGTGGCATGAGGGATAGGTTCGGCATTTTTGGCGCCGTTATTAAAATTAGAAAACTAAGTCAACTTTTGGTAATGACGTTAAGAATGCCGCTCCGAAATCAGATTCTATCTGAAGCTCATTCATCTAAGTTGTCTATCCATCCTGGTAGTAGCAAGATGTATCAGGATCTGAAACCTCAGTTCTGGTGGACAAAGATGAAAAAGGAGATTGCTGCTTTTGCTGCTCATTGTGATAACTGTTGTCGTGTGAAGGCAGTTCACATGAAAGCAGGCTTACTTTAACACTTGTCAATTCTAGGTTGGAAATGGGAAGAAGTTAGTATAGATTTTATCTCTGGACTCCCAACTTCTGTTAAGGTTTACGACTCTATCTGGGTGATTGTAGATCGTTTTACCAAGGTTGCTTGTTTTATTCCAGTTCAAACTGATTATCGTCCACATCAGTATGCAGAGTTGTACTTCGAGCACATTGTCCGTCAGTATGGTGTGCCTCGGACTATCATCTCAGATCGTGGACCACAGTTCACTGCCCATTTTTGGGAGTGTCTTCATGAGCAAATTGGCACTCACTTGGTTCGTAGTTCTGCGTATCATCTTCAAACAGCCGGCCAAACTGAACGTGTTAACCAAATCCTAGAAGACATGTTGAGGGCATGTGCTCTCTCTTCAAAAGGTTCTTGGGTAAAGTGGTTACCATTAGCTGAGTTCTCTTATAACAATAGTTACCAAGAGAGCATCAAAATGGCTCCATTCGAAGCCTTGTATGGTCGAAAGTGTCGAACCCCGTTGAATTGGGTGGAACCCGGGGAACGGAGGTATTATGGCATCGACTTCGTGAACGAAGCAGAGCAGCAAGTTCGTATCATCTAGCAACATCTGGAAGTTGCTCAAGCTCGTCAGAAAAGTTATGCTGATAATATAAGGAAGCTGATTGAGTTTGCAGTCGGTGACCATGTGTATCTCAAGGTGTCTCCGATGAAAGGAGTACAAAGGTTTGGAGTCAAGCGAAAGCTTGCACCTCGTTATGTGGGGCCTTATCGGATTCTCGAGAGAAAAGGGAACGTAGCTTACAAGATTCAACTACCGGTTGAGCTTCGAGCTATCTTTCCTGTGTTTCACGTATCGCAATTGAAGAAATGCCTTCGTGTTCCGGAGGAACGAGTGGAAGTTCGGGATATCAAGTTGAAATCCGACTTGGTGTATGAGGAGAAACCTATAGCGGTTGTTGACCGCATGGAGCGAGTGAGTCGTAATTGTGTGGTTAAGATCTACAAGGTGTTGTGGAGTAACCACGAGGAGGAAGATGCCACTTGGGAAACAGAGGACTATTTAAAAGAAGTTCATAAAACTTTCTTTGAAAATCAGTAAGCTTCCAAATCTTGGGACGCGATTTTTGTAAGGGGGGAGGGCTATAACACTTGAGTGTTATGGTTTCATCATTCACATGCATAACATGAGCATCATCATCTTCATGAGCATATCATGATCATCATTTACCTTGGGTCATGTCATTTTATGCAAAAGTATGATTTAAGTTGCTTAAATATGCTTTCTATGCTTATGTTTGGTTGTACCATGCTCATGCTTGTGTTATATGCCTTGGTAAATAGTTCATCTATGCTTAACTCAAGTTTTGGAACAATGTTCATGTTGGTCACATCTCCAAATTAAGTACCTAAGTCATACTTTCACCTATAGGCCTTAAAAACCTCTTTTGCTTAGGCTTTTAAAAAGTGCTTCATAAATTATTTACATGTCAAAACTTCCTAAAGCAAAGTTGTAGAAAATTGTATAAGGAACAAAATTTGTTTCATGGCCATGTCATGAAAATGATCACATCTTGCTCAAAAAGTGCTTGCAAGACAGTTTTGGGTGCTGTTTAGGCGCCACCAGTTTGCTTGATCAATTTTCGGAGCTTCATATCTCTTGATCCATGCCGAATCGGTCTTTGCTCCAGTTGACAAACTTGTAGAACTCGTTTAGTACTCCAACTTTGTCAACTAAATCATCTCCCAATTCGCAATGCATCATCTCCTAATGGACGCCGAGCTCGTCGACGTGGCCGACCGGCGTCAGTACAACGGCGACATTTGGCGCCCGTACGCCGTCTCTAGCCCCGCTCGTCAGCTCCGGGCGCGCGCATGACCTCCACGGTGACGCCTTCGAGCGAGTGGACGCGTCCATTTCCTCTTTCCCGTCTCTCTCGCGCTCATCGTCTTCTCCGCGTCGCCGCCGCTGCTTCGGCGAGCTCGCGCGCTCCCGTCTCAGCATCTCCGGCCGAGCGACTACATCCAGTGCTCCGCCAGCTTCCCTGCTTCACCGTCGTCAAGTTGGCTGCGGCTGCCGAGCTTCGGTAAGCCCGCATTGTCTTCTCTGTCGCGAGCTTACCTCGCCGGAGCTCCACCGTGGTCACCGGTGTCGTGGCCGGGGCTCTGTAGTCCACCATTTCCTCTCATTCTTGTTCCTAGAGCTTCGCCTGGTCACGTTGGTGCTCGTCGGGATCTTCTTTCGTCTGGTCTCTGACCAGAGATGCCGACGGTTGGCCGCACCTCACCGCCGTGCCGCCATTCGCAAGGGTAAGGTCCCTAGGGTGCAGTAGAGTTAGGGTTTCTGGTACCAATCGTCGCGGAATAGAGTGAGCAGCACGATGGTACTCCTGGCCATCGCCGAGACCTCGCCGTCGACGAGATCTCCGGCGGTCAAGCCTCACCTCTGCTCTCGGGTCATTGACGGGTGGGGTCCGTTGACCTGCGGGGTCCGCCTGTCAGTCTCTCTCTCCTTTAGTTTGAAATTAAGGTTTGTGCTGTTTTTGCAAAAATCATATCTCCAGTTTCTGAGCTCCAAAATTGGTGAAACAAGTTTTGTGATGATCCATGGGATGGCTAGTTTTTAATAAAAATATAACATGCACCATGTTTTCTGGGAAAAGTAATTGTTATGAATTAATCTTGTTATTTAAGTGTAAATTCATTGCTTTTGATATACTGCTCCTTTTGCTGTGAAATTTCTGTGGTAGGCTCTGAGTGATATTAAAATGCTCTGATAAATATTTCATGATTTTTGGAGTGCTGTATCTTTGATATGTAATTTATGTTGATTCTATGGCTTGTTTTCATCTTTAAATCATAATAAATGTTTGATGCTTATGCTGGTGTTCTCTTTTGGTGTCAAGCTTGTTTATAGTAATAGTAACATGTAAATGATCTAAAATCTGTTGTTTGACTGTATCTAAGCCATGTTTCTTAATTTATGAAATAAGCACCTTGTTACTTGTTAATTAATTATCTTAAGTTTGGCTTGTGCAATTGCTCTGAAACTTTTATGGTGATGTCTAGTTGCCATGCTTGTGCTTCTATAACTTTTGTAGATTTTTATGAGCACTTTTGCTAGTATCTTGTAATTATGTCCTTTTATAGAATTAAATTAATAAAGGCCATGTTATTGCATGTTTAGGGGTCAACATGGAATGTTCTGTTAATCTTAAGTTATGCTTGTGCTTGTCAGCAATTTGGTTGGCACTAAATATGTTTTGGCTATGTCATCAAATAATTACTTAAAAGTTTTATAGCTGTTCTAGACAGCATGGGAGTAATCTGACCTTTGCTTGGTGATAACTTGGTTTCCTGAAAGACGTTATATGTAGAGGCGATCTTCGACGCTAACTCAGGCGACGAGCCTGGGGTGTAGTGGGTAGTTGGTAGCCGCCTGTGAGGCTCTTTTGTAGTATGACCTATTGCAGTTGTGCCCTTGTAACCGTGCTGTAATCCTGAACCTTGGTCTAAAACTTGTGTCTGTGCTGTGGTGGTGTAATAACTTTATGGATCGGATGTTGCAATGACTCTATCATGTTCGGATGTGCTATGATTGGTGATGTTGTTTTGTGGAATTGAATTATTGTGTCTTTTTCCATAAAGTTATTCCCTCGAATACTTTCGAGCATGATTGTAAGTTCTTCTACGGCAAATCTTGTCATCATCAATACTCACTGACTGTGTCTTTGCAGATGTCTTGTAGCACTCGAGGTGCGGAAAATCATGCGAACATGAACCCGACCCCTCCTCCTCCACCACCAATTCCAGCTGAGCTGATGCAAATGATGGTGGAAAGTCAAAGGCTGCTCACTGAGACTATTAATCAGATGGCAAACTAGGGTGGCTGGAATGTACAACATGGGCCAGCACCAAATCAGTACAGCAACTTTAAGGATTTCATGGATACCAAGCCCCCATCTTCTAGAGAGGCTGAAGAACCCCTTCTGGCGGAAGAATGGCTGAACATGGTGGAGCAGAAGTTCCGCTTGCTTCGGCTAACTGAAAGTCTGAAGGCGGAGTATGCGGCTCATAAACTGTAGGGTCCAGCTAGTATCTGGTGGAATCAGCATAGGGAGGCTCTTCTAGAAAACACTATAGTTGACTGGAACGTCTTCGGTGAAGCTTTCAAGGGACATTTCATACCTCTTGAGGTCATGGAAATGAATCATACAGTGATCATGCAGTTAACTCAGGGCAACAGAACTCTAAAGGAGTATTTGCATGCTTTCAATCATCTGTCAAGGTATGCTCCTGAGTTTGTGAGCACTGGAACAAAGAAGATTGTTAGTGATCAAGAGGGGTCTTGGCCCTAAGCTGCTGAAGACTATGGGCCGCACTAAGTTTGCCTGTTGACGGTCCTTAATGCTCACATTTAACACGTCGGGTTTACATAGAGATATTAACATGTCGCGCAATTTTCTATCATCTAGAAGACTCCAGAAGCCACGGGACCGAAGCGGAGGCCGAGAGGGCTCAGGGACAGGGCGCCCGACCTCCTATTCTGCCCAACCAGGGTACAACTCGGGGATCATGCTCCACCGACCTAAAGGATCAAGGATAACTGTTCAATCAATGTCGGTTTGATCCGATGGCCCAGATTCATCTGAAAAGACTATATAAGCAAGGCCCCCTGGCCCCTAGAGATCATACCTCTTCTACAGAATCAAAGCTAGGGTTTCAATTCTTCATCCAAGTAGAGAGGATCCCTCTAGTTCATCAAGTTCTAGTTCTAGTTCATCTAATTCTAGTTCATCTAGTTCTAGTTCTAGTTCGTTCTAGTTGTAATCTAGAAAATAGAGAGAGAGAAGAGGAGAGCGGAGGAGGAGGAGGCGGATCTGTCGGATCTTCCTCAACATTGTACTTTTGCAGCAACTAGTTCGTTCTTCATCGTTCTCTAGGTTCTTAAATTCATAATTCCTGAGTTCTTTAATTACTTTTATTTACATTCAAGTTATTTATTAGATTCCCGCTTGCATCAAGTGCTCTAGTCTTTATAACGCTAGAGTAGTAATTAATAGATTAGACGTGGTGTTTAGTCTTGCAATTACCTAGAATTACACCCAATCCTGCGGATTGTTGTGGTAGCCCTAGGGTAGTGACAGCCCTAATGGTCAGCGTATTCCACCTCGTTCGGATCGGTGTTTGTAGGACCGTAGTCAGAGCTTCCTAGCCCCCTTCTCACCTCTTTCTGTGGTTAGTGTTCTGATGTCCCGAAATAAATAATCTTTGAAGTAATTCTTGATTCTTAGATCAACTAGAGAACTCTCAGGAAACTTCCTCTCTTCCCACGAAAAATACTTATATAGTTATCCTTGGGTGATCTTGATTCTTAATTAGTACACTCACGTTCCCTGTGGAAAATCGATACTCTGGAATACTCCTGGGTGAAGGCTACATCGGTATCCGTGCGCTTGCGGATTTTTCTGTTTGCGTTTAAAATACCCAACAAGCTTTCTGGCGCCGTTGCCGGGGAACGGTAGCTGTGCTAGTTTCGAACCAAGTCGTCCATGTATCCTTTTTCTTTTCCTTTTTTACCACACTGACCTTACCATTTTCACCACAACACATGGATTTCACTCCAAGCATTAATGAGCATGGAATTTATTTCATAGCCACTTCATTTACTCCTTGCTCATATGCAACATCTTCCCTATCTTTTGGTCTCTCCAACATCACCACATTCAAGATTTCCAACCCCCTCTTCCTTTCTATTTATAAAAACATTAAAAGGGCGGTTGTCGATGCATATGTCTATAATATATTTTGCAGATCTCGTTGGGTGGATCTTGATATAGGTCAGTGTTGGAGGCGAAACCACTTCACCAACATTAATTGATGGTTTCCCAAGGACAAGCTTAGTGTCCTAAAATAAGCACTGATCAGATCGTAACATGAGCTTTTAATTATTTGCAACATTACCTTGTGTATATAAGGATAATTGTAAAAAAATTCCTTCGAGTATTCTTGTCACTGACCTTTTCAGGGTTGTAGCATGAAGATCGGATGAATGACAAGTACAAGGTATGTCCAACCAATCATCATACAACATTGAATTAAATTCATCCAAACTTGAATTTTGCAAAATTCAAGCTTGGGGGAGAACTTTACATGAAAACATCATTTGCCAAGTTGCTATGTTGGTTGTCCATACCTTTGAGACATGCTCAATTTGTTAAATACTAATCACACTACTTCATCTCCACTTGAGTAGATCTCTATAAATACTCTCATGCTACCTTTATTTGCATTAGTATATGTCTAGGTTTGGGGTAGTTTCATTTATCTCTTAATTAAGCATGGTGCTTAGTTTAGGGCTGATGATCTTACTTACAAGGGAGTTTAAATAAAGCATCATGCTTAGGTTAAAATGCCCTCCTAAATCAAATTAGACATCGTGTCTAGGTTGATCTTTGAGCCGATAGTATGCTATAGTAGATATTGGATATTTTGTTGGACTAACCCCTACAGGAAAACTTTCAAAATCGATCTGGGAGGTCCTGAGATAAACTCACATTGGATACAAAGAGAGAGACACATGAAGGTTAACAATTTACACAAGCAAGGCATAGCTCACAAGAGATCATCTATGGAGGGTGCCACAAACACGATGCACAACCGCTAAGAAAGGAAAGCTTCCACAAGGTGATACTGTACCATCACTGTTTAAGTAAGGTAACATTTTAAGGTACTTGACTATCACTTTTATAAGTTTCTCCTTGGTTCTAGCGTTCACATGAATAAAGAGACACACATGTATGATTTATAACTCTAAATTAACCAACCCAATTAATTCAGCATGTTTAGTCCGTAATCTTTGTTTATAATACTAGCTTCGTGATCCCACACTCCTAATCATATAAGCTAAAATGTTGCACATTCAATCTTTGGAAGATATAAACAAAACATAAATATAGATATATTATCTTTCCATAAGGTTGAGCAATCTGATCTAACAAATGTTTTAAATGCTACACTCATGATCTTATTATCCATCAACTTTGGCTTGCTCACTATGCTTAAGGTTAGAGAAGAACAAATACACTTTTGGTTCTGTTAGTGTTTTCCACCAACAGGGCCCATGCACTTGATATCTGCCTTGTCGCTATGAGCAGGTACACATCGAGCAAAATATGGAGGAGTTTTACAACTCCCAAACTCTACCAAGTGAAGAATCTGGATCTACGAGCACAAACACACTGGAGATACTGGACACTCAGGCAATCAATGCCTTGAGATGCTTGAGGACGTAACTACTAGAGTAACCCCATTGTAGAAGTAATTACTGACCTTCTGCCGGTCAAAAGAGACAATCCAGGACGCCCCGTCATCCCGATCTCCATCGGCATGGTGGACTTCCCAGAAGCACTCTGCGACTTTGGCTCCTGCGTCAACATTATGCCCAGGGTACTCTATGGAAAATTCTTTACACATCCTTTACTAGAAACAACCATGTGTTTGCAGCCTGCAGATCAGACACTAAGTTTCCCAAAGGGAATATTGAAGAACCTCTGCGTCCGAGTTGGTACCTTATACGCCCTAGCAGACTTCGTGGTGATAGAGATTGGTACTGATGAGACGGCACCTATCATCCTAGGGAGGCCATTCCTGAACACCTCAGGAGCTGTCATCTACGCTAGTGCTGCCAAGATCAGTTTCTACATCAAGGGAAGGAAGGAGACGTTTTCCTTCAAGAACAAGACTACACAAATCTCAGAGCAATCCCGACATGAACCAAGGAAAGGACCAATAGGAGGAACACGAACAAGCAAATGTGGACTGAGTCAGCTAAGATGGTCACTGGAGTTCAAGGAGGTCAAGATCGTCGACTTAAGTCACCGTTCCTGACAAAAAAGGATGACCCAAGTATGCTAAGCATCCAGTGCTCCATTAATCGATACAACTTCCAGAAGATGCTTTGCGACACCGGGTCAGATGTCAACAGTCACCTATCAGCTCTTGTTCGGAACCATGCCCCTAAAACCGACATACATTCAGCTCTAGATGGCAGATCAGACATTCCGAAAGATTGAAGGTTTTTAACATGGGAGAAGATGAGTACGATCCACCCATCATCCTTGGAAGACCGTTCCTCAGCACCGTTAAAGCAATCAGCTACATTGGAACCGGAGAAGTTCACATGCACCTCCCCTCTAAGAAGGTATGCCGCTATTTTACTGACCCTAACTATATAGTTGAAGACTCTAAGCAGGTGAGGACAAGAAGAAGACGACGCAACTGCAACCAGAGGAGGCAAATCATCAAGGACGGATGGGGAGACTATGAAGGAGAAGTTGTAAGGTCTGAAGACATACAACTTGAACAGAACTATCCTGAGGAGACCATAGCACCGAGTCAGCTGTGGAGAGAGAAGATAGTTATACATGAAGATCAGGCGCCGCAGGAACCACCGACTGCGCCATCGAGCGAATCCCAGGACGACTGAGAAAATGGAGAGTCCTGTTTGGAGGACTTAAAAACACCGAACGCCTTGCCAAGAGGTAAACTTGGTAGTTATCTTTCTCCTTTCAATTATTTAAAATAGTTTGCTTAGTTAATCAAGTTCACATCATCTTGAAAAGAAAATAAAAATGTTGAGGATAGTAAGCCCCATGTGAGTATGCTCATGGCATAAAACCCATAAGTACATTCACTGTGGTGGCGTAAAAATAAAATAAATATATTCTTGTCCTATAAAAATGAAAATATAAAAATAAATTTATGATCCTACCAAATTGAGTAATATTTATTAGAGGAAGCTCAACTTGATAACGGCTAAGAGATTTTATGCTAACAATTAACCAGTTCCACAAAGCTTTGTTGTCTATTTGAGCTCCACAGAATTCAAGGATCAAAGAAGACTAGCTGAAGGAGGACATCCTAATCGTTGTCTGGGTGCTGCTGACATTCAAATATACCTCCACCACCTGCTAGCTACATCAGAAGAAATTAGGTCAAAATCCACCTTGGGGGAGAGCACCCCCATTTATCCAGCTAAGTGTTCTACTCACGTTTATACTTTACTCAAATAATAAAAAGATGCATAATCATAAAAACCCAAATAAAGATTTTATGCTTATATACATCTCTTTTCTTAGTTTGCTAAATAAATCAATAAATAAAGTTTGCTATGAACCCTCATGATAAGCTCTCACATGGAAATGATGAATAGTTGCTCTGCCATGACTAATTCTCAAAATTGAAATCTCTCTCAAGTTTAGGCATGACTGTTATTAATTAAGATTTGCTCTAAACCTGAACTTGTGGGAAGAGTACTTGATCTGAAGTCTAAGTCATTAACTGATACCATACGGGAAGGTTGAGCTGCTGTTTATCTGTTCTTAGAGATGCTAGAATTGTGGAGAATTTATCTTTTGAAAATCATTAAAATGTTGCATGATGAGTCCCTCTATGATGAGAGTTTAAAATCCTACCACAGCCATATATACATTCTTGCTAGACTTTGAGCCACACATTTACTTTTTACTGCTTATGAGCATTGAGTGTGGTCAAGTTGTGTAGACCCTTAGGAGCTTGTCATGTGGTTAAATCAAGATTCATTTGCACGTTCACTCACACATGCTGCTTCTACTCCGGAAGTACGCATCCACATATATCCACCCATTTCCATCTCCAGAACCATCTAAAAATATTCTACTCTTAATCCGAGAGAGAATAGCCAAAAATAATATCCTATCCCTGTTATTCCCTGTGAAATAAATGCTCAAGTTATCTTGGTTGCTACCACTTGCTACATTATTTCAAGAGATGAGTGCTCTGAAAAACAGAAGATACGAGGAAATAAAAAGGGGCAAGTGCCCGGAACCTCGAAAGAAAAGAAAAAGTGAGACGAGAGGTAAAAATGGACAAGTGTCCGACAGTAGAATTAGGGGTACAAGATACCACCTGAGAGAAAAGAAAAAGAAAATATACAACATCTCATTCTCCTCAAAAAGTTTCAAAAGAGCAAGAAAGGTATGTATCCCCTCAAAAGAGCACAAGTAGAATTAGACTTTCACCATTGTCATCACCATCATCACCATACACCATTCATTCGCCACACATGAACATCTTGATTTGACTTATTGACTTGTTCTTTTGGATCCATGGTTTGACTATGCAATAAATGTCTTGTATGTATGTATTAGCTGTCTCCCACCTATGAGCTCCAGATATCAAAACTTTATTAGAGTAGGGTGAGAGAGAAGGCAATGCCACTATGCCTCATACCAAAAATACCACGTACTTTGAGAGAAGGCATACACCATTACTGCCCTGGTAAGGATCCAAAAATACCACAAAAGAGAGACTAGAGAGAGTCATACAAGGAATCTCTGAGATTTATTTGAAAATCTGCAAAAACTCCATAGTTATAGTTAATCGAAGAACTAGAGACGTGGCGCTTGACTAAACCGTTCTATCTTTTAACTACTCAAGACACAAGTGACGGTTGCAAGCCCCATGGTGAAAGGTAAAATGAGTATGTTTTAAGTCTTAACAGTTTACTCTAACCCAGAGATGAGATCTTGTTTAAATGCATGTGCATTTTTTAGGCATGAAACCACTGCATAAACTCTTGAGACCATCTTTGCTCACGGACGAGCAAAGGTTAAGCTTGGGGAGCTTGTTGACGGTCCTTAATGCTCACATTTAACCGTCAACTAATCATGTAAAAGGACTTATATGTAACCAACACCCAGACTTAGGATTTTGTGTGACAGAATTCCATGAGTTTTGGTGTTTGTCTATTTCTGTAGGGGATTATCAGGAAATACGAAAGAAAGGCCCACACGTCGGGTTTACATAGAGATATTAACATGCCGTGCAATTTTCTATCATCTAGAAGACTCCAGAAGCCACGGGACCGAAGCGGAGGCCGAGAGGGCTCAGGGACAGGGCGCCCGCCCTCCTATTCTGCCCAATCAGGGTACAACTCGGGGATCATGCTCCACCGACCTAAAGGATCAAGGATAACCGTTCAATCAATGTCAGTTTGATCCAACGGCCCAGATTCATCTGAAAAGACTATATAATCAAGGCCCCCTGGCCGCTGGATATCATACCACTTCTACAGAATCAAAGCTAGGGTTTCAATTCTTCATCCAAGAAGAGAGGATCCCTCTAGTTCATCTAGTTCTAGTTCTAGTTCATCTAGTTCTAGTTCATCTAGTTCTAGTTCCTCTAGTTCTAGTTCTAGTTCGTTCTAGTTGTAATCTAGAAATAGGTAGAGAGAAGAGGAGAGCGGAGGAGGAGGAGCCGGATCTGTCGGATCTTCCTCAACATTGTACTTTTGCAGCAACTGGTTCGTTCTTCATCGTTCTCCAGGTTCTTAAATTCAAAATTCCTGGGTTCTTTAATTACTTTTATTTACATTCAAGTTATTTATTGGATTCCTGCATGCATCAAGTGCTCTAGTCTTTATAACGCTAGAGTAGTAATTAATAGATTAGACGTGGTGTTTAGTCTTGCAATTACCTAGAATTACACCCAATCCTGCGGATTGTTGTGGTAGCCCTAGGGTAGTGACAGCCCTAACGGTCGATGTATTCCACCTCGTTGAGATCGGTGTTTGGAGGACCATAGTCAGAGCTTCCTAGCCCCCTTCTCACCTCTTTCAGTGGTTAGTGTTCTGATGTCCCGAAATAAATAATCTTTGAAGTAATTCTTGATTCTTAGATCAACTAGAGAACTCTCATGAAACTTCCTCTCTTCCCACCAAAAATACTTATATAGTTATCCTTGGGTGATCTTGATTCTTAATTAGTACACTCACGTTCCCTGTGGAAAATTGATACTCTGGAATACTCCTGGGTGAAGGCTACATTGGTATCCGTGCGCTTGTGGATTTTTCTGTTTGCGTTTAAAATACCCAACAGTGCCACGTTCGATGCGTTTGTTAGTGATGCCCTTACCCAAGAGAATTACTGTGTACAATGCGACCAAGACTCGCAAGCGAGCTTTTGAGGCTAGGGCAGGGGCATCTCAGTCCAAGGATCCAGTGGCAGCTAGGCCCCAATATCGTGCTCCAACCCCTAATACACGATACCGTCCTCCAGCAAAGAAGAATTAGTCGAAGACAGGGTTCCGTAAGGGGTACTCCATTGCTCTTCCTAGGGGGAACACTAGGCCTAGCTATGCCAAGACTCCGCCTGCCAACCGTCCGTGCTGGAACTGTAATCAGACAGGGCATTGGCATAGCAAATGTCCTTACCCACCAAAGAAGGGCAACCAAGGGAACGTCCGTCAGGGGCGTGTTCGCTACACAACAGTGGAAGCTATCCCAGCTGGTGATGTAGTTACAGCTGGTAAGTTTCTGGTTAACCAATGTGATGCACTTGTGCTTTTTGATTCAGGAGCATCACATTCCTTTGTGAGTTTAGATTTTGTGTCTAAGCATAAATACAGTTATTGCATTAGTGCTGCCGGGAATAATATTTCTACAAATCAAGTGGTTTTGGGGGCAACTCTGGAAATAGGAGACCGTCAGTTCCTTGTTGATCTGGTTGTTTTGCCCGGTGTGGGTATAGATGTAATTCTGGGAATGAAGTGGATGAGTGGTAACGGGGTTCTTATCGACACCACTACTCGTGTGGTGATGTTGAGAGACCCTGGTACTAAGTTGCATTCTTAGTGAACTTCCTCGGGATATTCATATCCGTAGCATGATGAATGCAGTTACATCTAGGGTCATCAAGGATATTCCGGTCTTGTGGGAGTTTCCGGATGTATTCCCTGATGATTTACTCGGGCTTCCTCCAGACCGGGATGTGGAGTTCAAAATTGAATTGCTTCAACGTACTGCTCCTATCTCTAGAAGACCATACAGAATGCCGCCCAATGAGCTAGCTGAGCTTAAGACCCAGTTGAATGAATTGTTGAAGAAGGGTCTTATTCGTCCTAGTTCTTCTCCTTGGGGTTGTCCAGCTATATTTGTGAAGAAGAAAGATCAGTCTTTGCACATGTGTGTGGACTATCGTCCCCTAAATGCGGTGACCATCAAGAATAAGTATCCTCTTCCTCGCATTGATATCTTGTTTGATGAGTTGTCTAAAGCTAAGGTATTCTCCAAGATTGATTTGCGGTCTGGGTATCATCAGATCAAGATCCGTCCTAAAGATATACCTAAAACACCTTTCTCGATGAGGTATGGGTTGTATGAGTATCTCGTCATGTCCTTCGGTCTTACGAATGCACCGGCCCACTTCATGTATCTCATGAATTCGGTTTTCATGCCTGAATTGGACAAGTTTGTGGTGGTCTTCATTGATGATATCTTGGTATATTCTCGCAATGAAGAAGATCATGCAGAGCATCTACGTGTAGTGTTAACTCATTTGCCTGAGCATCAGCTTTATGCCAAGTTTAGCAAATGTGAGTTTTGGCTAAAGAAAGTACCTTTCTTGGGCCTTGTCTTATCTGAAGAAGGCATATCTGTGGATCCGGCCAAGGTGCAAGAAGTGTTGGATTAGAAGGTTCCAACTTCGGTGCACGAGGTTCGGAGTTTTCTGGGTTTGGCTGGGTATTATCGTCGTTTCATTCCAGAGTTCTCGAAAATATCCAAGCCTATGACTCGCTTACTTCACAAAGATGAAAAAGGAGATTGCTGCTTTTGTTGTTCATTGTGACAACTGTTGTTGTGTGAAGACAGTTCACATGAAAGCAGGTTTACTTCAACCCTTGCTAATACCTAGTTGGAAATGGGAAGAAGTAAGTATGGATTTTATCTCTAGACTCCCAGCTTCTGTTAAGGGTTATGACTCTATCTGGGTGATTGTGGATCGGTTGACCAAGGTCGCTTGCTTTATTCCAGTTCGAACGTACTATCGTCCACATCAGTATGTGGAGTTGTACTTTGAGCACATTGTCCATCAGTATGGTGTGCCTCGTACTATCATATCAGATCATGGACTGCAAAATTGGTACTCACTTAGTTCGTAGTTCTGCATATCATCCTCAAACAGCTGGGCAAACTGAATGTGTTAACCAAATGCTAGAAGACATGTTAAGGGCTTGTGCTCTCTCTTCAAAGGGTTCTTGGGTAAAGTGTTTACCGTTAGCTAAGTTCTCTTAAAACAACAGTTACCAAGAGAGCATCAAGATGGCTCCTTTTGAAGCCTTGTATGGTTGAAAGTGTCAAACCCCGTTCAATTGGGTGGAACCCGGGGAACGAAGGTATTACGGCACCGACTTCGTGAACGAAGCAGAGCAGCACATTCACACAATCTAGCAACATCTGGAAGCTGCTCAAGCTCGTCAGAAAAGCTATGCTGATAAGAGGAGAAAGCCGATTGAGTTTGCGGTCGGGGAACACGTGTATCTCAAGGTATCTCCGATGACGGGTGTACAAAGGTTCGGAGTCAAGCGAAAGCTTGGACCCCATTATGTGGGACCTTATCGGATTCTTGAGAGAAAAGGGAACGTGGCTTACAAGGTTCAACTAACAATTGAGCTACGAGCTATTTTTCCTGTCTTTCACATATCACAGTTGAAGAAATGCCTTCGTGTTCTGGAAGAAACAGTGGAAGTTTGGGATATCAAGTTGAAATCTGACTTGGTGTATGACGAGAAGCCTACAGCGGTTATTGACCTCAAGGAGCGAGTGAGTCGTAATCGTGTGGTTAAGTTCTACAAGGTATTGTGGAGTAACCACGGGGAGGAAGATGGTACTTGGGAAACAGAGGACTATTTAAAAGAAGTTTATAAAACCTTCTTCGAAAATCAGTAAGCTTTCCAATCTCGGGATGAGATTTTTGTAAGGGGGGAGGGCTGCAACACCCCAGTGTTATGGTTGCATCCTTCACATGCATAAAGTGAGCATCATCATCTTCATAAGCATACCATGATCATCATTCACCTTGGGTCATGTCCTTTTGTGCATAAGCATGGTTTAACTTGTTTAATTATGCCTTCTATGCTTATGTTTGTTTGTGCCATGCTCTTGATTGTGTTCTAGGCCTTGGTAAATAGTTCACCTATGCTTAACTAGACTTTTGGAACAATGTTTATGTTGATCATATCTCTAAATTATGTTTCTAAGTCATACTTTCACTCATAGGCCCTATAAACCTCTTTTTCTTAGACTTTTAAAAAGTGGTCCATAGAATGTTTGCATGTCAAAACTTCCTAAAGCAAATATGTAACACATTTTATAAGGAACAAAAGTTGTTTCATGGCCATCTCATGAAAATGAACACAACTTGCTCAAAAAGTGCTCACAAGGCAGATTTGGGGGCTGCTTTGACACTTAGCAAAATTTTGCTAGTCCTGGCGCCAGCAGTTTGCCTGATCGATTTGGGGAGCTTCATATCTTTTCATCTAGGCCGAATCGGTCTTTGCTCCAGTTGATAAACTTATAGAACTCGGTTATTACTCCAAGAATATCAACTACACCATCTCCTAATTCGCCATAGTTTGGAAGATAATCAGCGCCAAAGTACCTCTGTCAAACACTGAATCTAGCTTTGAATGGACATCGTCCCCGTCGACGTGGCCGACCGGTGGCAGCGTTTCGGCGACTTTTGGCGTCCGTACGCCATCTCTGGCCCCGCTCGTCAGCGCTGAGGGTGTGCATGACCTCTACGGCGTCGCCCTCGAGCGCCTGGACACGTCCACTGTCTCCCTCTCCCCTCTCTTGCGCAGAAACTCGGCCGCAGCGGAGACGCCGTCGTCGAGCTCACTCCGGCGAGCTCTAGCGCGCTCCACACTGCATCGCTGTCGATGAAAGCTAGTCAGCAGTCTACCTTGGGGTATACCCATGGTAGTAGTTTATCGGTAGACAGTGCGCAAGCTACGAACTTGATGGTGATGCAAGACACAGACAAGGTTTTTATCCAGGTTCGGCCATCGTGTCGGCGTAATACCTACGTCCTACGTCTGATTGTATTGGATTGTGTTGTGAGATAATGTGTCCTAGGGGGGTCCCTTGCCTCTCCTTATATAGTCCAGAGGGCAGGGTTACAGATCTGGAACGGTCTTTGACGTTCCTGTTGTGGTACCGCCTGATGGCTTCGAGATACTTTGCTGTTCGAAGACATGAGATTAGACGCCTTTCCTCCATGCAGTTGATTTCAAGCTCCCTGGTGATGTCGGCTGTTGACTGGTCGAAGTGTTCGACTCTTGGAGATCCGAATGTTACGTCAGATGGGAGCACTGCCTCTGAGCCATAAACCATGAAGTAGGGTGACACGCCTGTATTGCGACTAGCCTGTGTCCGGAGACCCCAGACCACAGCCGGTAACTTTTTCATCCATCGTCCAGGTGCTCTGTCGTTCTCGGTGTACAACCTTTTCCTTAGGGCATCAATGATCATTCTGTTCGCGCGCTCTACTTGACCGTTTGCTCGTGGATGAGGTACTGCACGTACTTTATGACAATGCCCCTATCATCGCAGAAGTCCTAGAACGTAGTGCCAGTGAACTGAGTGCCCAAGTCAGTGATTATACTATTGGGGGTCCCGAATCTGTGTATGATTTGATTAAGGAACTCCACAGCCTTCTCGGAGGTTGCTTTGACCAGTGGCATGTATTCGATCCACTTCGAGAATTTGTCGATTAGCACGAAGACGAACTTGAAATTGCCAGGAGCCGGCTTAAATGGTCCGATCATGTCGAGGCCCCAGCAGGCGAAAGGCCAGGACGACGGAATAGTTTGAATCTCATGAGCAGATACGTGAGTCCTCTTAGCGAAGAACTGGCATCCTTCACAATGTCGGACCAGTTTCTCGGCGTCGGCGACCGCGGTTGGCCAGTAAAAACCTGCTCGGAAGGCCTTCCCGACCAGTGTTCTTGAGGCTGCGTGGTTGCCGCAGGACCCGGCGTGTATGTCATCCAAGAGCTTGATGCCGTCATCTTGGGATATGCATTTGAGCAGCACATCAGAACTTGTGTTCTTTCGCATAAGTTTGCCATCCACCAGTATGTAATTCTTGGATCGTCGAATGAGGCGCTCGTTCTCCGTTTTATCTTGGATGCGCCAGTCGCGGCTGCTGGTTGTCGGAGTAGCGTCGTCTATGAGCATTGCATCATTAGATTGCTTTTCGACCAGGTCTGTGCCCACACTTGGCGCGTGGATGTCCTGAACGAAAACACCATGCGGGATGTGGGCCCGAGATGACCCTAACTTTCACAGCGCATCCGCTGCCTGGTTCTTATCCCGGACCACGTGGATGTATTATATGTCGTAGAAGTTGGATTCCCATTTGCGGATTTCTTTGCAGTAGAGGTCCATCTTCTCGTGGGTTGTGTCCCATTCCTTGTTGAGCTGGTTGATAACTAAGGCAGAGTCGCCGTGGATGTAGAGGCGTTTGACTCCCAGTTCGACGGCTAGTCGTATGCCGTGTAGACATGCTTCATACTCAGCGACATTGTTTGACGCTGGAAAGAGGATTCTAAGGACGTAGCGTAGTTTGTCCTTGTTAGGCGACACAAAGAGTATCCCGGTGCCAGCACCGTTGATGTTCAAGGACCCATCGAAGAACATTGACCAGTGGTCAGAGATGTCGGAGACGGAAGGTTCATTGAGGTCCGTCCACTCTGCGATGAAATCGACCAGGGCCTGAGACTTGACGGTAGTGCGGCTCTAGAAATCTAGGAAGAATGGGCATAATTCCATTGCCCATTTTACAATTCTGCCATTGGCGTCCTTGTTGCGCAGAATGTCCCCTAGAGGGAAACTGGTGGTTACCAAGACCCGGTGGCCGTCGAAGTAGTGTTTAAGCTTCCTGGACGTTATCAGGATGGCGTATATGAGCTTCTGTATCTGTGGGTACCTGGTCTTGGACTCATTTAAGACTTCGCTTATGAAATAAACAGGTCTCTGGACCTTGTAGACGTGACCTAGCTCGTCTCGCTCGACCACTATTGCCGTGGAGACAACCATGTCGGTTGCTGCAATGTTAAGGAGTAGGTCTTCATTGGGCTGTGGTGCTGTGAGAACAGGTGGTTGTTGACACTAGCTAACACCACTTAGATACTAGGTTGTCATCCCTAGCATGGCGCCAGAGTGTACAAAGGTATTTATAAATGTAAAGGCTCTTTAGGAAATAATCTATTCTATCCGCAAGCGCACAGATAAAACACCTCATTGTAGCATTTCACCAGGATAAGTATTCCAGGTATCGTTATTTATAATTTTGCTCAAGAGAACTAAGGAAGATGGAATTAAATCAAGGGACAAAATCTATCAAGGCATAGACTAGAGATAAACTTGCAAGAACATGATTACTAATGAGAAACTCGTCACACAGTCACTTACTTTAGCAGAGGGTAAACCATAAAGATAATGATAATAAAGTATAAGTTCATGGGTAGATAACACAGCGATTAGAAAATAGACTACTCCTCATATATGTAGGTGATGTCGGATTAGCTAGAGAATGGATTCTAAGTTATCTACTAACTACTAAGTCATAATCTACTCTAGTTATCTACAAGATCATATATAGAATAAAAGACTCTTCATTCATGTATAAGGAACATTGATAAAGTAAATCAGAGCATCGCATGACTTACTCCACAATACCGGTTCTGCCTGTCCTATCAACGGAGGGTGGACTATATAAGAATCAACGAAGCTGTCACTATCGCGAACTACCACACGACTCGGCCAATAGGATACATTTGCAGATAAATAACATCTAAGCACCACGCTCACATGTGATCTATCACCTAACTCCCTCGCGTCAAGAGCTAAGCGCTTTGCAAACTTATACATAAACTCATTATCAATTAGAACTATATCAAATATAGAACTAGAGCAAACGAAGAACATAATAATTAGAGACATAATGCAATTAGAACAATAGAATTAGAGAAAGATATGAATAATACCAATCTTTATTACCGAAGATCCGAATCCAGAGCGTAGTGCTCTACTTCTCTAATTGCTATCTAATCAACCTCTAAACTTGAAGGATTAGGGAGTAGCTAATTCTAATTCTCTGTGGGAGAGAGATCTAAACCCTAACTTTGATGGGTACCTCTGAATAATGATTTCTCCTCTCTCCTCTAGGGGCCAGGGGGTCTGGTTTTATAGTCCCCTCAAGTGAACGTGAGCCATTGGATCAAACCGACATAGATTCTATGGTTTAGTTTGATCCTTTAGGTCGGTGGAGAGTTGTCCCGAAGCAGAGTCCTGATTGGCTTCCTAGCCAGGGCGGGCGCCCAAGGGGGGTGGGAGGCCGCCCAGCTCCCGAGCCCGATTCGCGTCCCGTTCGTTCACGTGGCTTCTGGATCCTTCTAGATCAAGGAAAATTGCGCGGCACGTAATTATCTCGTTGTAAACATGACATGTGGGCCTTCTCTCCCTATTTTCTGATAAACCCCTGCAGAAATAGATAAACACCAAAGCTCGTGGAATTCTGTCAGATAAAACCCTAATTCTAGATGTTTGTTTCATATTGATCCTTTTTCATGTTTATTTGATTATTAATTTTAGTACTTAAGGACCGTCAACAAACTCCCCCAAGCTTACTCTTTGCTCGTCCCTGAGCAAACAGCTAAACTCAGACGGATCAGGAGTTGCTTCGATGTTTTCTTTCCTGACAGGCACACATGCTTTTACATAAAAATTCTTCCAGATTATAGTGAAGTGTTATGGAGTTTAGTACCTGCACTTAAATCTTAAGTAATCGAAAGACAAAATAGTTAAGTCAAGCACTATTCCTCCTGTTTATTCTTCACCTTTGTTCTAGAGTTTTTCATAAGTTTTCAAAATAAAACTCAGAGTTCCCAGCAATGATTCTCTCAAGTCTCTCTATATGTGGTATTTGTGGATCCTTACCATAATGTCACTTTCCTATAGCTAATGGAATATTTAAGTGGAGCTCATAGGAGTGGAAAACAGCTCATACATATGTTGTCTAATCGAGCCATGGATCCAAAGGAACTCAGCATATAATTAAATCAAGATGTGCATGTGTGGTGGAGTAAATGATAGTGATGGTGAAAATGCAATAGTGTTAATAAATCTTAGTTCTCATTGCTCCTCATATTGCTATCTCTCCTCTTCTTTGATCTTTGCCTTGGGAGAACATGGGCTATCTCTTTTTCTTCTTTTTTTCAGGTGGGTAATAGATACCCCTAATTCTACTGTCGGACACTTGTCCATTTTTTCCGCTCAAGTGGGCATCTTTTGTATTCCTAATTCTACTTCGGACACTTGTCCATTTTTACCTCTCGTCTCACTCGTTTTCTTTCTTTTTCGAGGTTCCGGGCACTTGCCCCTTTTTATTTCCTCGTATATATTTTTGCATAACCCATGCCTCTTCTGCATTGAATCTTTTTAGAGAGAGAGAATAACAATATTCGGGACAGTGAGTGATAATATTTTTAGCAATTTTAATGATTGGTGATGAATGCTGTGGTAGATGTGTGCAAGTGAATATCTTAATTTAACCACATGAAAAGCTCCTAAGGGTCTACACAGCTCGATCAAACTCAATGTGAATATAGTAAAAGATGTTATAGCAAGTATGGCTGTGGTAGGTAGTTTGTTATGCTAGGAACTCATCATGTGATTTGTAAGTTTTCAAAATAAATCTCTAGAACTTAGTGTAGTAGGAACAAGATAAACAGTAGCTCAACTTTATATCATGACTTTCTCTTACCTAGACTTTAGTTTTATGCTTCCCAAAGATAGTAATTTTAGTTTTAGTAATTCCTGGAAGAACTCTAATATAAAAGCTAGGTACTTGTAAGTAAGCAAATAGAGCAACTGTTCATCATTTCCATCATGTATCTTTTTGGTCTTTTTATTTTTTCTAGAGATTAAACTTAGCAGGAAAATAAAGCACACTTATCTACACACTCTTTTTATTTTGTTTTCATGTTTATAAAGTGCAGTGAATTAAAGCAAGAAAATATTTATTTGGTTTTCTAAGTTTTTCTTTTAAGGTAAATTAAATACTAGAATAGAAAATATTAAATAAGAAGAGCAAATATAAACTTACTTGATAAATTGGGGAGGAACTCCCCCAAGCTGGATGTTGACGTGGGTCTTACCCGATGTTCTAGAACCGCATCATGGTTGTGATGTTGTCGTTCATTGTTGTTGTATCTTGTCTCAGCACTTCTACTGCAGCGGCATGGTCCTGGTTCCATTTTTGTTGTTCTTCCAGGAGTCTTCCATGTTCTGCTTGCGTGTTCTGGATGTCGAGGAGGGTGTTGTCGGTACGAGTGAAGAAAGCACCGGCCTCTTGATAGTAGTCATTCGTGAAAGCGTAGGAGGCGTCGGAGTATCGTCCTGTATCAAATTGGGGCGGAGGTCTGGATCCTGAAGCTCCATATGGATCAGTGGACTACCTGCCCGTATGAAAAGGCGGGTTTGTCCACTGGTGATCTTGGCTCTCCGGCCATGTCTCCTCTGTTGGCTCTTGTGGTTGCGCATGTCGAGCCCATGGGTCTCGAAGGACTCGTGGATTGTAATCGCAATAATGCAGGTGCGCTGCTTCTTCTGGTCCAGGGTCAGCTCCATACCAAGTGCGTTCTCGGTGAGTGGTTATCCTTTCAGATGCCACTCGCTGTGGAGTTCTCTGGTTCACTGGTGTTGCTGCAATCTCAATCAAAAAGTTTTGCACAGAGTAGAGGCCAAGGTTCGGGTTAGGTAACCGAAGCTTGCCTTTATCATCATACAGCATGTACATTATATTTCCCTCTTTCTTTAACATCCGAGCTTGTCTAAATGTGTCATAGCCATGATAAATTCTTAATTCTTCTATGAAGTCCAACGATGAGTTTTCTAGTAAGTGAAGATTAGTGGCTAGACGAGTGATAAGTGAAGTACATCCTACTGGTCCCTGAAGACTAGGTATACTAAGCCAATGTGAAACTAATAGTGTAACGGGTGAAGTAGGTACTTTACTAATAGCAGCATATAAAAGTTGTAAATCTCCTACTCTTACTTTCCTAATATCGTCGCGATAGAAAAGATTGTACCCAAGCCATTTGTGAAACATCCTGAGAGTGGGGTGTTCCATGTCACTGGTTCGGGCTTGACTGTAAAAATTATCTCTAGATATTTCTCTCCAAAACTGGTGTCTCTCAAAGTTGGGTAAATCGGAGTCAATGTTCAGGATGCATCTTGAAGAGAAACCAAGATGGTCGCTCAGCTCTCTCCAAGATAACATAATTTCCTGTTTAAACATCCGAAAAACAATTCCCCCCTCATAGTATCGTAAGGTGCAAAGAAATTCGAGGGTGAGAAGACGAGAACCCAGCTCAGTTATATTCCAAAAATTTGTCCAACCCATCATTTGAAAATTTAAGTCAAATTCAGTATACATACCTGTTTCTCGTAGTAGGATTGGATCGATAGTAGGGGTGTGAATGAAATCTTTGTTCATCAATTGCTGATAAACTTCCTTCTCTCTTCGGGTCTTCAGTCCAAGGTCTCCTATCTTGAGAAGGACCTTGACTTGCTGGCCTGATGAAGATGATGGAGCTTGTGTGGGTGTCGGATCGACGCTCATCTCTGATGGCTGTGAGGAGTGTCGGGTTGAACTCCTTGTACCAATGTTCTTGGGAGCCTTCCCTGCATTCTTCACCTTCTTAAACATCCTGCAAACAAAAGTTGGCAAAAACACAACTAGTGGAAAATGTGAGATAAAATGTTAGTGGTCAGCTGTCCAGAGTGTCAGTAGTCCAGGGGTTAATCGTTCAAGACAAGTTTCTATTTTGGTAGAGCCTCCCCCTAAAAAACTTTTACTTCCGCTTAGACAACGGGATCACTACTTGCTAGGTGACAATCACTCTCTCAAAAGAACTCCAACCTTCCCTTCCACTCTCCTCTTTCTCTCTACTCTCTTCTCTTCACTACAAGAACTCCTTCTCAGGAAACTGAGATTTGTGTGGTTTTCTGAAGTGTTTGTGTGAAGAGAAGGGGAGCTGGAGGTGGCCTTTTATAGGCTGAGCAGGGGACAGGGCGGGCGCCCAAGGTAGGTGGGCGGGCGCCCACCCCTGATGTCCATCCTGGGTGTGCCTCCTCCACATGCTTCCTTGCTTTGATCTCACGCAGAATAATGTTGTGTTGGTGGTGGTTGGACGGTGGAAAGATGTCAGGTGAGTGGAAACATATTGGTGGATGAAATTATGTGATGGGATGTATGTGAGGTGAAGTGTATGACATGTGGGACCCAAAGAGTGTGGGTCATGCTTCTAGAAGATTAATATGATTAAATATAATGCAGGAAAATCTATGAGAATTAATTAAAATGATAATGGAAAATATTTTTGTGCCTCCACGATAATTAATAAATATGGGTTGTTACACACCACGAATATTATTTATCTGGGGCTTTTTGATTATTATAATTATGCTATGACTAATGCAAAAATTAATTATGCAAGAATTTAAATATGAGAAAAATAATGCGGATAAATACCGATTTACCTCCCGGTGAGGGTTTGGGATTTTTAGGTCCCCCAAGCTGGACCTCCAAATCTTTTAATCTTCTGAGTTACCTTCCTCTGGAGATGGTGTCTCCAGTGGTTCTTCTTGAACTTCCTTCACTGTAGAGTCTCTCTCTGGTCTGGGTTTGAATGTGAAGTGTTCTTCTTCACCGTTTATGTTGAACTTGATTTCTCCCTTCCCGACATCAATGTGGGCATTGGTCTCTTCTTGTTAAGAATATCTCTGATGTACTTTGCATATGTAGGTACCTGTATGGCATCGAGCAGAGGTATGTTGACATATAATTTCTGAATGACCTCTACAAACTTACCAAACTGCTCATCCGACTGCAGTCCTCTGTTTCTTTTGGGAAATGGCAAATAGTTGGTGTCGTAAAAATCTTTCCTCATTTCTCCAGTTCTTGGTGGTTGTAGCAGATCTTCTGCTTCAACTGGGCTTTCTTCTTCTATCACTGCTGTTGCACTGGTGCTGATGTTGTTTGTTTCTCTTTTGGGTATGGTGGATCTCTGGTAGCTTTGCCTCCTCTTGTAGTTATATTCTTTACCTGCTCAATGTTAGTAGCAACAGGCAGTGCAGCGGCTATCTTTATTAATTTAAGCTCTACCCTTTTATTAAGAGTGTTTTGCTCATCAAAGGCAGTTAGTAGAAAATCCATTTTATTGTGTATATCTTTTAGAGATGATTCATTTGTATCTAGCCTTTGTTTAACTTCATCATTAATTTTGGTTTGTTGAGCAATTATCTCTTTTAATGAAAGTTGCTTGACAGTATTACCTGAATTCATACCTTTGCTATTGGGTTGACTCGAAGTTGGTTGGTATTTGTATGCTGTCTCAATGGCCCTTTGATCTTCTTTGAACTTCGCCCTCTGGTCAATCCAATGGAGCAAATTTTTCATCTTAGTTGATAATGCATTTACTTCTTCTGGTATTTCTTCAGTTTGATGACATTGTTGAGCTTTATCTTGGAACCAGCTTTGGTTTTCTGCTATCTTATCCAAAAGTATCTCTGCTTTTCCAGTTGTAAGCTCCAAGAATGATCCTTTAGCAGATGCATCTAGGCACTCACGAGCCTTCTGGGTTAATCCATGGTAGAAGGTCTGCATAAGTAACCATGTGGCCATTCCATGGTGAGGACAATCTGATATGTATCCTTGAAAATGCTCCCATGCTTCTGAAATGGCTTCTATCTTCTGCTGTGGGAAACTGACAATATTTCCTCTTAAGGCAGTTGTTTTGCCTATAGGTAAAAACTTTGATAGAAAGGCATCTGACAAGTTCGTCCAGTTGTTGATGTTATCTTGATGAGTGTAGAACCACTTCCTCGCTTTTCCTTCTAGTGAGAATGGAAAAAGGCGAAGCAGTATGACGTCTTTGTCAACTCCGTTGATGTGGATTGTGCTTCCAATCTCTAAGAAATTCTGCAAGTGTGCACTGGCATCTTCATGTGCCTTTCCACTGAATTGTGTAGCTTGCACCAAATTGATGAGGCTTGACTTGAGCTCAAACTCGGGCATTCCTTCTTCTACTACAAATCTTGGACCGGTTGGAATGTTGTCAAGACTTGGAGCAGAGAATTCTTGCAAGGTCTTTTGTGCCATAGCTTCAGCAATTGGTATCTAGCTTCTTCTTCTCTAGATTACTTTGGTTCTGGTGATGAAGAGTTGAATGTACCCAAAGTCAATCCTGTTATACCCTGTATAAAAATATAAACATAGAAAAACAATAGGGTGAACCTGCCAAAGCAGCGGTGCCTTGTTATGATTTCTCACTTAGTAGCTGTTGTATGCAATTATTTCTCTATAGTCTAGTCTAAAATTTTATATGAATAACCTTGATTGATTTTCTGGCTTTCCTTAATAATACCCTTTTGTTCCCTTTTATGACTTATTCCTGAGGCTCATATAATTCCTATAATGTTCTATAATTCCCCGGCAACGGCGCCAGAAATGCTTGTCGACACTAGCTAACACCACTTAGATACTAGGTTGTCATCCCTAGCATGGCGCCAGAGTGTACAAAGGTATTTATAAATGTAAAGGCTCTTTAGAAAATAATCTATTCTATCCGCAAGCGCACAGATAAAACACCTCGTTGTAGCATTTCACCAGGATAAGTATTCCAGGTATCGTTATTTATAATTTTGCTCAAGAGAACTAAGGAAGATGGAATTAAATCAAGAGACAAAATCTATCAAGGCATAGACTAGAGATAAACTTGCAAGAACATGATTACTAATGAGAAACTCGTCACACAGTCACTTACTTTAGCAGGGGGTAAACCATAAAGATAATGATAATAAAGTATAAGTTCATGGGTAGATAACACAGCGATTAGAAAATAGACTACTCCTCATATATGTAGGTGATGTCGGATTAGCTAGAGAATGGATTCTAAGTTAACTACTAACTACTAAGTCATAATCTACTCTAGTTATCTACAAGATCATATATAGCATAAAAGACTCTTCATTCATGTATAAGGAACATTGATAAAGTAAATCAGAGCATCGCATGACTTACTCCACAATACCGGTTCTGCCTGTCCTATCAACGGAGGGTGGACTATATAAGAATCAACGAAGCTGTCACTATCGCGAACTACCACACGACTCGGCCAATAGGATACATTTGCAGATAAATAACATCTAAGCACCACGCTCACATGTTATCTATCACCTAACTCCCTCGCGTCAAGAGCTAAGCGCTTTGCAAACTTATACATAAACTCATTATCAATTAGAACTATATCAAATATAGAACTAGAGCAAACGAAGAACATAATAATTAGAGACATTATGCAATTAGAACAATAGAATTAGAGAAAGATATGAATAATACCAATCTTTATTACCGAAGATCCGAATCCAGAGCGTAGTGCTCTACTTCTCTAATTGCTATCTAATCAACCTCTAAACTTGAAGGATTAGGGAGTAGCTAATTCTAATTCTCTGTGGGAGAGAGATCTAAACCCTAACTTTGATGGCTACCTCTGAATAATGATTTCTCCTCTCTCCTCCAGGGGCCAGGGGGTCTGGTTTTATAGTCCCCTCAAGTGAACGTGAGCCATTGGATCAAACCGACATAGATTATATGGTTTAGATTGATCCTTTAGGTCGGTGGAGAGTTGTCCCGAAGCAGAGTCCTGATTGGCTTCCTGGCCAGGGCGGGCGCCCAAGGGGGGTGGGCGGCCGCCCAGCTCCCGAGCCCGATTCGCGTCCCGTTCGTTCCCGTGGCTTCTGGATCCTTCTAGATCAAGGAAAATTACGCGGCACGTAATTATCTCGTTGTAAACATGACATGTGGGCCTTCTCTCCCTATTTTCTGATAAACCCCTGCAGAAATAGATAAACACCAAAGCTCGTGGAATTCTGTCAGATAAAACCCTAATTCTAGATGTTTGTTTCATATTGATCCTTTTTCATGTTTATTTGATTATTAATTTTAGTACTTAAGGACCGTCAACAGTGGTTAGGTGAGAAAAGTCTTGAGCTGGGTGAAGGCAGCGTCGGCTTCTTCTGTCCAGGAGAATTTTTCTGACGCCTTCAAGAGTTTGAAGAAAGGGAGTCCTTTTTCTCCCAGTCTAGAGATGAAGCGACTGAGAGCAGCCATACATCCGGTGAGCTTCTGAATATCTTTGACATTCTTAGGTGGTCGCATGTCGAGCACTGCTTTTACTTTTGAAGGATTCGGTCGTATGCCGTCGCGGCTGACGACGTTGCCGAGTAGTAGACCGGAGGGGACCCCAAAGATGCACTTTCTGGGGTTAAGCTTCCACTTGTATTTGTTTAGTGCCTTAAAGGTTCGGTCTAGGTTGTCGATTAGAGTGCTTGCATCCTTTGTTTTGACGACGAGGTCGTCTACATAAGCCTCGACGAGGTCATCACGAATCTCGTCGTGGAGGCATTGCTGGATGGCCCGTTGATAGGTGGCTCCGGTGTTTTTGAGTCCAAAGGACATGGTCATGTAGCAATATGCGCCGAAAGGAGTAATGAAAGATGTTTTGATCTGATCATCTTCCTTTAGCGAGATCTGGTGATAACCAGAGTAGCAGTCTAGAAAAGAGAGGAGTTCACATCCGGCCGTTGAGTCGAGCACCTCGTCGTTGTGAGGGAGACCGAAAGGATCTTTAGGACAGTGTTTATTGAGATCAGTGTAATCAACGCACATTCTCCATTCATTATTCTTTTTGCGTACAAAAACCGGATTAGCGAGCCAATCGGGATGATACACTTCTTTTATAAATCCAGCTGCTAGAAGCCGTGTTATTTCTGTCCTAATAGCCTCCTATTTGTCATGAGCGAACCGTCGCAGCTTTTGCTTGATGGGTCTTGCGGTCTTCAAGACGTTTAAAGAGTGCTCGATCAGGTTTCATGGGACGTCGGGCATGTCTGCGGGTTTCCATGCGAAAACACTCACGTTGTCCCTTAGAAACCTGACGAGCGCGTCTTCCTATTTAGGGTCCAGATTGGCCCCGATGAGGGCCGTCTTCTCGGGGCTGCCATCGACCAGCTGTACTTCCTTGTATTCTTTGGACTTTGAATTCTTCCTTGCGGTCTCCTGCTTGGGTAGTCAGTGCTGGTCAGGAGGTAGCTGTGCAGCTTGGGCTGCTATTTCTGCCATGCGGATTGAAAGATCAATTGCTTCGGTGATCTTGAAGCTTTCCTCCTCGCAAGTGTATGCGGTGTAGACATTGCCCCTGACAGTTAGGACGCCCTTCTCTATAGGCATTTTGAGGACAAGGTATGAGTAATGTGGAACTGCCATGAACTTTGTCAGCGATGGTCAGCCCAGTATTGCATGGTAAGTTCCATCAAAGTCGGCGACCACAAATTTGACGAACTCTGTTCGAAAGTGGTCGGATGTTCCGAACTGGACAGGCAGCGTTATCTGTCCGAGGGGTACTGAACTTTGACCTGGCAGGACTCCCCAGAATTGAGCATCGTAGGGCTTTAGCTCTGCCGGGGTTATCTTGAGGGCACGCAAGCTATTGCGAAAGAGGATGTTAGTGGAGCTTCCCCCGTCAACGAGCACGCGCTTGAATCAGATGCTGTTGATGCAAGGATCCAAGATTAGAGGGAAACGTCATGGCTCCGGGATGGTTGCCCACTGATCCTTCCTGCTGAAGGAGATCTCCCAGTGCGACCAGGGAGGAAATTTTGGATCGGCGATCAGGCCATCCGTGCTGTCTATGTTGAGGCAGGCGCTCTTTAAGAGCTTTCTTTCTCGCTTAGACTCGACGGAGACCTTGCCCCCGAAGATGGAGTGGACCACATCGGTAGGACTGACATACTGGTGTCGTGGGTCCCTATCTTGGTCCTTGTCCTCGTCTTCATGATCGCGCCCGTCCTGTTTCCCGTTTTCCTTGGCGGGGTCGTCTTGAGCAGCCCGCCGCGTGTAGATGCTTTTGAGGACACGACATTCCTCCATCGTTTGGTTGGATTTTGGATGCAGTTGGCATGGCCCCTTCAACGTCTTGTTGTAGTCTTCCTAGTAGTCTCGCCGCCCATTGGGACGCTTGACCGTATTCACCTCGTGGTCATGGTCGCGGGGGCGCTTGCCTCTGAAGTCATCGCGATTGTCACGCCTCCTGTCCCAGCCTTCTCTGTGGTCGTGGTTGTCAGGGTGATGATGGTTCCTGTTGTCGAAACGACCACGACTGTCGTCTCGTTGAGGAGGCTGGTCGGGACCTCTCGCTTCGTCCCGGATGAGTTTTTCTGCGTCGTCGGCGTCGGCGTAATTTTTAGCCGTGGCAAGGAGCTCGGCCATCGTCGTTGGCCTTTTGTGCAGTAGCTTGTTCCTCAGTGCTTCATGGAAGCGTAGCCCCTTGATGAAAGCAGATATGGCCTCGTCGTGGGAAAATTTTGGAATCTTAAGACGCATATCCGAGAATCGTCGGATGTAATCGCGTAGAGGCTCGTTTTTCCTGTCCCTTATCCTTTCGAGGTCATACTTGTTCCCAGGCTGCTCGCAGGTAGCGATGAAATTGTCGATGAATGCTTAGCGTAGTTCTTGCCAGGAGTCGCAAGAGTCCTCGGGCAGACCTAGGAGCCATTGATGACCAGCCTGGTCGAGGACGACAGGGAAGTAGTTGGCCATTACGTGCTCATCTCCTGCTGCTAAACGGACTGCGATCTCATAGAGAGTGATCCAGTTCTCTGGGTTCTCCTTGCCGTCACATTTTTTGAGTTTCTCGAGCTTGAAGTTGCGGGGCCACACGACCTGGCGAAGGTGTGAGGAAAATTGTGTTAGGGCGGGAGGACCGTGCGTGGCGTCATACTTAATGCGACGCAGGTTTTCGTGCACTACTCTTTCCATGGCACGCCTGTTGATGCGGTCCCGGGCGTCCCTGGGAGGGATGTTGTGTCATAGATCCCTGTCCTGGTTCACTTCCTAGCCACGGCCACGATTCTGCTCGCGGTAGCCGCCGGCGTCCCGACCACCGTTATCGCGTCGTGAACCCTTTCGACGATTATTGGGGGAGCGGCTACGGTGGTGCTCGCTGGGTTGTGGTGAGGTCTGGCTGCGATGAGTGTGGTCGGAGGAGACCTCTGCGTAGGAGATAGCTTGGACTCTTTTGAGCAAGGAGGCTGTCTGTCCCATCGCGGCGATCTGATGTGCGCGTACGCGGGACCGGACACCCTGGCACTCGGGAGTATCAGGGAGTCGGTCTAGGTTAGCCATAGCAACAGCCACGTTAGCACTTGGCGTCTTGTAGACTTGTTGATCTCCAACCATGTCGAAAGCATCACTGAGGTTATGTGGCGGGAGTTGCCGTTCATCATCCGCGCGTCGCCGGGCACGGTCAGCATTGCGCTGTTCGCGGAGCTGCCTCTGCTCGTCTGTCTCTCCATCGACGACCGGTTCGTCATTGCTGACATTGAAGAGGAGATCTCCCCACCGGGGCGGAAAGACCGGGAAGCGAGAGAAACCCGGAGGGTACGGTGGTAAATCCAGTTCGTAGTCTTCGTCCTCGAAGTTTATAACTTTGGTGGGAACGGATCCAGTGCTGGAGTTTGTGCTGGAAGCCTGGCCGTCCTGTAGTTCTCGGATCGTCACCATGTTGATGTAGTGATGAGCTGGTCGACCGCTCCGTTTTGGCAACCAACCTGCCCCGTTGAAAAGGGATTGGATGTGCCGTGAATAGTGGATGGCTGAGTTGTTTAGCCCATGAGGGGGACCTTGATCTGGATCAGCCTTGAGTTCGACGGACCGTCCTGAGGGGGTGGAAGTTATCGTCAGAGACGTACCCAGCCGTTCGTGTGTGACGACACGAGTTGGCTGGCAGGGGTTAAAAAAATCTGTTGGCGCGGCTTGATCAGACTGTCACGAGATCCCATCTACTAGTCGGGAAGCTTCGAGAAGCTTGAGATCGGCATGATCAAGGGCTCGGAAGATGTCCGAGCCGTCGACCTTCTTTCCCTTGTAGCGAGGAAGCGGTGGTTGAGTGCTCGGTGTCAGTGTGGTCGGAGCCGATGCCACCGTCGTCCTAGATCGGATCTGGGTTTCTTCCAAAGCCATGGTCGTGAGACCACCGCCGTGAGTCGTCCATGTAATTTGGCCGACAGTGAGCGTGAGTCCTTCAGGCACGGCCGCGGAAGCTGGAACGATGACCATCTTGTTCGTCGGAAAAGCTGTACGCACACCCCCTACCCGGCGCGCCACTGTCGACGAAAGCTAGTCGGCAGTCTACCTTGGGGTATACCCACGTTAGTAGTTTATCGGTAGACGGTGCGCAAGCTACGAACTTGATGGTGACGCAAGACACAGACAAGGTTTTTATCCAGGTTCGGCCGCCATGTGGGCGTAATACCTACGTCCTGCGTCTGATTGTATTGGATTGTGTTGAGAGATAATGTGTCCTAGGGGGGTCCCTTGCCTCTCCTTATATAGTCTAGAGGGCAGGGTTACAGATCTGGAAACTAATCCTAGCCGGTTACAATTGCCATAGATAGTGCGATATCAATTCCTATTCTAACCGACCAGAATTCTACTTGATCTCCACGTCTTGTTTCCTTACGCGAAAACCCAAGCAGTTGGATCAAGTGTCGGATTTGTCTCGTAATGGGCCAGGCCTCCTGGCCCAAGTCTAGCCGTGAGGGTATAGGGGTTTATACCCCCACAATCGCCGTCCACCAAATCTCGCCCACAGCTCTGCCGTGTTCTGCTCTCCAACTTCCACCCTCAAGCTCGCCGTGAAACCCTCCGGTGACACTACACCACAACACTTTTATAGCGTCAGACATCTGACGCAAAATCTTTTTTTTACAGTTAGATGATCTAACGCTAAACATTGTCCAGACACCATCTGACGCTAAATCTGAATTTAGCGTGCTATTGTCTGACGTTGTAGGTACTTATTCAGAGTCTAACTGTCTCACGCTAAAACGAGGTACACTGTCCACCTCTCTGATGCGAAAAAACAGTTTGAATTTTTTGAGTTTTTCAAATGACCTCGTTTGAAAAAACCATCAAAATCAAAGTTGTAGACCTCAAAAAGTTATGAAACTTTGTAGTTGATAATTTTTTCAAAAAGTGGTAGGACTTACTGCGTCAGCTCAGGACTGACGCTATATCTTTTTTGCGTCAGATCGTATGGGGCTGTAACGGCTTTTCGCGTCAGACGGTTCGGCGCCTATGTTGGTGTTGTGGTGTAGTGTGAGCCAACATTTCTGCTTTTCCCCAAATCGGGACGCCGGAACAGTTTTCTCCGGCAAGCCCAATGCTGAGCTCCTCGGAGCCTGTCGTCCTCTCTGGTTGGGTTCTCGGGGTAGCTTAGGACCTTAGCTAGCTTCTGCGCCACTTGGGGGACACTCTACCGTGCTCACCGTCGCCGGACACGACGCACAGCGCTGCCGTGTTTCCGCTGGAGCTTGGTCCTCTCGTGGCTAGCCCTCTCCACACCGTTTCGAGCCAAGTCACCTACCTAAAAAGCTTCGCCGTAGTTCACTGGTGCTATAGGAAACCCTAGGGCGCCCTACCGGCCTGAGAGCTCCGGCGTATCTCCGAGCACCTTCGCCGAGCCGCCATGGTCGTCGGCGAGCCCCTTCCAGTGGCTCCGCCGTGGGGAAAAGGGGGTCAATCGGTTCGCAAGTGACCTGGGATCACGTTGGTGTCCTTAGTTTGGTCGGAGACCTCGCCGTCGTGGAGAAATCGCTGGTGAACTTCGTCTCTGTCGAGAGGAAGAAGAACCTGACATGCGGGTCCCACTGTCAGGGGCACAACGGCTCCCTCCTCTATTTTCCTTAAATTCAGGATTTCTTGCAATATTGCAAAAATCATATCTCTTGTTCCTGAGGTCCAAAAGTTGTGAAACAAATTTTTTGATGATACATGGGATGTCTAGTTTTTAATAAAAACATAATATGCACCATGTTTTCTGTGATAAATAATTGTTATGATTTAATATTTTTATTTCAATGTAAATTCATATCTCTTGATATACTGCTCCAAATGCTGTGAAATTTTTATGCTATGCTCTGGATAGTAGTAGAACGCCCTGGTAATTATTTCATGATTTTTGGAGTGATGTATCTCTGATATGTAATTTATGTTAATCTTATGGCCTAAATCCATGTTTAAATCATATTAAATGATACATGCTTATGCTGGTGTTCTCCTTTGGTGTCAGGCTTGTTCATGGTAGTAGTAGCATGTAAATAATCTGAAATCTGTTGTTTGACACTATTTAAACCATGTTTTTAATTTATCAAATAAGTACATTGTTACATGTTAATTAAATATCTTAAGTTTGCCATGTGCAATTGCTCTGAAACTTTTATGGTGATATCAAGGTACCTTTCTTGTGCTTCTGTAATTTGTGTAGTTTTTTCTGAGCACTCTTGCTGGTATCTTTTAATTATGTCCTTTTATGGAATTAAATTAATAAATGTCTTTTTATTTAGTGTTTAGTTGTCATCATGTGGTTTTCTGGTAATCTTGGGATATGTTTGTGCTTATGAATCACTTGGTTGGTACTGAATATGTTCTTGCTATGTCATCAAATAATTAATTAAAGGTTATAAAGCTGTTCTGGACAGCAAGGGAGTAATCTGTTTGTTGTCTAATGATAACTTTACTTTCTGAAAGACTTGTCTATAGCAAAAATGTTGTAAACTTTGTATGCTAGCTGCAGTTAAAATTTGGGGTCATTTGGCCCCGTGGTTTAAGAGTTATGGCTTTTCTAAGTTGAGTTCCAGAACTAGGTGCTCTCTGTCTTTCTGGGACAGAACCTGGAACTTTGTTTAGTTGACCTCTTTAAGTTATGAATCTTGCTGTGATGTCTAAAGATGAAATGTAAAAAAATTCATATGCTTTCCAGAACGTCCTCATTCATGTTTGTTGGATCTATATATCTCTAGTTATGAATTGTTCTTTATGCTGCTCTGTTAATTAGTTGTCGCTGTTTAAACTAGGTAAGTTGGTGTGTCTTTGTTAGTTGGGGTGGTACTCTTGTGTGAGCTTGTATAGAAGCTTACTCCGTAAATGAGTATCCTGTGAAATTTGTAATCATGTTTGCCAAAGAATTCACCATTTCCTTTGTATGCATACATCCCTTATTCATTCGTGCATGCAATAGGTGCACTAGAGATCGCAGCCTCGTTCGAGCTCGAGAGGGTGAATCCCGAAGGCACGGAGGTCACCCAGGAGACGGAGGTCCAGCCAGCAGGACAAGAGGAGCCCGAAGAGGACCCCTAGTCACGGGCCTGCTTCGTTCCTAAAAGGCAAGCCCCAGAGCATCTTAAGTCTCTCACTTTAATTTCAAAGCATACTTGAATATGTTATATCTATTGATGCACTACGTATAGGAGTTGTGATGAAACCCTTGCTGCAGTATACCTTTCCTTGTCCAGATATCTTACCACTACCTGGTTGTAGAGTTAGGATCGAATAGCAGCTTAGCCTTGCTTTAATCCGTAGAAGTCGGGTGATATCCTGTCACCTTCGCGAAATAGGGTCTATTGTTGGGTCACGATTGGCTATATGGCTATCGTGGGAAAGAACCTGGTTTAAAATGGCTTAAGCCGGGTAGAGTTTTGCAAGGTGGTAGTAACTCTGTCTGTGGCAGTTAAGGACCAATCGTTGTACGTCCTCTTGTCATATTCAACGCATGCCTAACACTTAGTTGGCCGGATAACTCGTTCCGACCGCGAAGCCTAGTACTATGACTAAGGCTGGTAGACCGGCATGTATAAAGTGCGCACTACCGGAGGAAGTGCGGTGTGCGGGGGGCCATTGGCGTAAGACCAAAGGCAGGTGAGTTAAAATTCCTGACCCCCCTGGCAGAGTGGCAGCCCTGGGAGTGCGGCGCTGATCGGAGCCGCGATTCCTTAGTCGTACCAAAGGTGACCCACTTGCGCTCCGATGGGGGATGCATGGGTGAGTGCTAGGAATAACCCTTCAGCTGGATAGGAATCGATTCGAATCGCTATCTCTCCCGTATAGTGAGAACTTGATAGAGCAGCAGCAAACGTAGCAATCACTAAGTACTATGGTTCTTAATGATGATGTTCAGGATAGCAAGAAAGAACACAAGATGAAACTTGATATGGTTATTATTGTTTGCTAATAATCAAGTGAAGTACTTAGTCTAGGTGCTAATCTAGTGGTAGGCTAATGATGATCAATATGTTGCTTATAAGAATGGTTTACTCTCCAATCTAAGCTTTTGGCAAATGTATGAGTCAAGCCAGCTACACTTTATACTCAGCCTTGCATGATCCTTGGTGTCTTTTTGTTTGCTTAGATGGGTAAGTCTAGCTGAGTACAACCTCATACTCAGGATTTATTCCCACCTGTTGTAGATGATATCTTCTATGATGTTTTCTGCAAGACCTGCCTTCATCCCACTAGGGATGAGGACTAAACCGTTGGGCGCAGTTCTCTAACAACTTCGTACCCTGATGCTTTTGGTGGATGTGATGAGACTCTAGCTGTAACAAGAACTTGTGAAATGTTTGTGTGAAAACTATGTTGCTTCCGCTACTTCAAACTTGTGTTGTAATGACTAAGTAACTCTGATGTGGTGCCGCTTTGTTCGCAATGAATGAACTATGTAAAAATCGTTGTATTGTGTTGAACTATTACGATCTTGGTATGTTGCAAAGTTTGTTTGAAATCCTTTGTGATTTCGGTTGACTACGGGGATTATATGGGCTCAAGTCTGGAAACTTGATTGCTAGTTCGATCATTTCTACACTTGAACTCTTATAATATGGTCGTTTCTGTGACAACTCAATGGATGAGATGGTAGCCAAAACATAGAAGGTATCGGGCAAGGGGGAATCGGGAACCATTAGCTAGTCGCTCGATAGCTGCTAAGTAGATGCAAGTCGGCCCTACCGATCGGCCGCAAAAGATTAATTTAACTAGCCACATGTTCAAGAAGATGGCATGCTCTCTCTGACCGACTGTTGGGTATTTTGAACGTAAACAGAAAAATCCGCAAGCGCACGGATACCGATGTAGCTTTCACCCAGGAGTATTCCAGAGTATCGATTTTCCACAGGGAACGTGAGTGTACTAATTAAGATACAAGATCGCCCAAGGATAACTATATAGTTATTTTTAGTGGGAAGAGAGGAAGTTTCCTGAGAGTTCTCTAGTTGATCTAAGAATCAAGAATTACTTCAAATATTATTTATTTCGGGACATCAGAACACTAACCACAGAAAGAGATGAGAAGGGGGCTAGGAAGCTCTGACTGCGGTCCTACAAACACCGATCCGAACAAGGTGGAATACGTCGACCGTTAGGGCTGTCACTACCCTAGGGCTACCACAACAATCCGCAGGATTGGGTGCAATTCTAGGTAATTGCAAGACTAAACACCACGTCTAATCTATTAATAGCTGCTCTAGCGTTATAAAGACTAGAGCACTTGATGCAATCGAGAATCCAGTAAATAACTTGAATGTAAATAAAAGTAATTAAAGAACTTAGGAATTATGAATTGAAGAACTTGGAGAACGATGAAGAACGAACCAGTTGCATCAAAAGTGTAATGTTGAGGAAGATCTGACAGATCCGGCTCCTCCTCCGCTCTCCTCTTCTCTCTCCCTATTTTCTAGATTACAACTAGAACTATCTAGAACTAGATATACTAGAACTAGAACTAGATGAACTAGAGGGATCCTCTCTACTTGGATGAATAATTGAAACCCAAGATTTGATTCTGTAGAAGAGGTATGTTCTCAAGGGGCCAGGGGGGCTGCTTATATAGCCCATCCAAATGAACGTGGACCATCGGATCAAACCGACCTTAATCGCACGGTTTTCCTTAATCCTTTAGGTCGGTGGAGCATGATCCGCGAGGCAGAGCCTGATTGGCTCCTGTAGCTGGGCGGGCGCCCAAGGAGTCTTCTAAAAATATGGAGGAAAGGCCTACACGTCGAGTTTACATAGATGTATTAAAGTGTGCGCCAATTTTCTATCATCTAGAAGTCTCCAGAAGCCACGGAAACAAACGGGAGGCCGAGCGGGCCCGGGGGCAGGGCGCCCGCCCTCCCCCCTTGGGCGCCCGCCCAGCTATAGGAGCCAATCAGGCTCCGCCTCGCGGATCATGCTCCACTGACCTAAAGGATTAAGGAAAACCATGCGATTAAGGTCGGTTTGATCCGACGATCCACGTTCATTTGGAAGGGCTATATATGCTGGCCCCCTAGCCCCTAGAGAACATACCTCTTCTACAGAATCAAAGCTAGGGTTTCAATTATTCATCCAAGTAGAGAGCATCCCTCTAGTTCATATAGTTCTAGTTCTAGTTCATCTAGTTCTAGTTCTAGTTAGTTCTAGTTGTATTCTAGAAAATAGGGAGAGAGAAGAGGAGAGCGGAGGAGGAGCCGGATCTGTCGGATCTTTCTCAACATTATACTTTTGCGGCAACTGGTTCGTTCTTCATCATTCTCCAAGTTCTTCAATTCATAATTCCTTGAGTTCTTTAATTACTTTTATTTACATTCAAGTTATTTACTGGATTCCCGCTTGCATCAAGTGCTCTAGTCTTTATAACGCTAGAGTAGTAATTAATAGATTAGACGTGGTGTTTAGTCTTGCAATTACCTGGAATTGCACCCAATCCTGCGGATTGTTGTGGTAGCCCTAGGGTAGTGACAGCCCTAATGGTCGACGTATCCCACCTTGTTCGGATCAGTGTTTGTAGGACCGTAGTAAGAGCTTCCTAGCCCCCTTCTCATCTCTTTCTGTGGTTAGTGTTCTGATGTCCCAAAATAAATATTCTTTGAAGTAATTCTTGATTCTTAGATCAACTAGAGAACTCTCTGGAAACTTTCTCTCTTCCCACAAAAAATAATTATATAGTTATCCTTGGATGATCTTGAATCTTAATTAGTACACTCACGTTACCTGTGGAAAATCGATACTCTGGAATACTCTCGGGTGAAAGCTACATCGGTATCCGTGCGCTTGCGGATTTTTCTGTTTGCGTTTATAATACCCAACAAGCTTTCTGGCGCTGTTTCCGGGGAACGGTAGTTGTGCTAGTTTCGAACCAAGTCATCCCTGTATCCTTTTTCTTTTCCTTTTTTACTACACTCACCTTACCATTTTCACCATAACACATGGATTTAACTCCTATCTATAAATTCTTTGCTCCAAAGGGCGAGTTATTAGAGCCACTGATCCACAAGCGCACGGATATCGGTGAGCACTTCACCCGGGAGGTTATCCAGAGTATCGTATTTATATTTTTACCACTAGGAGAAAGAGTGCATCTGACTAACCCAGTCTATTACTAATAACCATTAGGCTACAAAGAATGTTTCTCGATGTGAGTGATAAATAGAGAAGACTACAACCGTAATCTCTTTCTAACCTTGGTAAGGATGATCTACTCCTCTATTGGGGAAGCTTACGGAATCTAGACACCAAAGAGGATGTTCAACCCGCACCTAAAAACCCTATCCTTCCTGCTAACGAGATATGGTTTGCAAAGGTAACTCGGAAATGTCACGTTCCTCGCTACTACCACGGTCCAGCTAGTCAGGGAATATCTATGAGTATCCTAGCCCAAACACCACGTCTACGCTAGAGATGATTACTCTAAACCCTACGCGAAGAGATTAAAGTAAACTCATAAACCAAAGAACAATAAAACAAGAACTTACTAGAATTTAGAAGTCAAAATACTGAAGAATCCTAGGAGCAAGCTTCTGGTTAGGAGAACTTGATCCCGCAGGTACAACCTCGAAGTAGACAACGACAGGCCGGGCTTCCTCCGATCTACACCTCCACTCTATCTCTCTCAATCTAGTAGAAACTAGAAGATCTAATTCTACTCACATTGGATGCTAAGCCCTAAGTCTATTTAGAGGAGAGGTATTCCTTCGAGGGCTCCTCTCAACTCTATGATGAACGTGTTCTCCTCCAGGGGCCAGGGGGTCCGGTTTTATAGTCCCCTCAGGTAAACATTGGCCGTTGGATCAAACCGACATTGATTTAACGGTTATCCTTGATCCTTTAGGTCGATGGAGCGTGATCCGCGAGTTTGGACGTGATTGGACATAACTCTTGGGCGGCCGCCCTAGGGGGGTGGGCGGGCGCCCTGCCCCCGGGCTCGACTGCCTTCCCGTTCGTTCCCGTGGCTTCTGGAGTCTTCTAGATGGTAGAAAATTGTGCGGTGCGTTGATATTTCTATGTAATCCCGACATATGGGCCTTTCTTCTTTATTTCCTGATAACCCCCTGTAGAAGCAGATAAACAACAAAACTCGTGGAATTCTGTCAGATCAAACCCTAATTCTAGGTGTTGTTTGTATATTGGTCATTTCCCTTGTTTATTTGATAATTAAAATTGATACTTAAGAACCGTCAACAAATACCCCCATACTTAGGCTTTTACTCGTCCTCGAAAAAAGGATGGTTAAGAAAAATATCTGGGTTAAAACATTGTAAAGCATTTTCTTCATACCTGCAGGGTGTTGTAAAAATTCACTATGTACCATAGTCAGGGAAATATATGGTTAAGAGTAGAGGTCCTTTCTTCTCAATCCTGTCACTTGGAGTTTTTGTATACTTTTTGAAAAGAAAGTTAGCATACCTTTTAACCTTATAGGTTCTCTCAGATCACTCATTTATCTTTTATATATCTCACTGAAGCTGTATTAATTTGCAAAAATTCTCAAGCATACTTACCTTGTATTTATTGCCTGATCAAAACAGGATCCGAGGAGAAGAATGCCATACCCTTAGATCAAAGACTATGGAAATTAAAAACTTGTCAACTCTTGCTGGCATATTGCTTATTAGAGGGACCATGGGCTATCGTTTCTTTCTCTTTTTTTTCTCTCTCTCTTTTTTTTCAGGTGGATACCGAGGTACCCCTAATTCTACTGCCAGACACTTCTCTATTTTTTCTGCGAGGTTATCGAACACTTGCTCCTTTTTGTTTCCTCGAAATATCCTTATTTTTGCATAGCCCATGCCTCTAACGCAATAATACTTCGAAAGATTGAATCTTTCTGAATAAATGTCTTGATCTTAGGAGCATGATAAATCTCTCAACAAGGGTCTAACTCATTTTAAACAAACTCAATACAGAGTAGATAGCTTTTATAATCATAATTAATATTTTCAGTTATATCAGGCATATAAAACACTGAGGATGGTAGCTATAATTTTTGAATAAATTCTCCAAGCAACAATGATATCAAAAATAAGGTACTCATACTCTACCATCTTACATTCCACAATGGCTTAAGTAACATAGGGTTTTACAATGATTATACAATAATTGCATGTTTTCAAGAAATATCACAGAGTGAGATTAATCAAGATTAGAAACATTTTAATCTTTTTAATTTATCATGTCGGAGACAATACTCTCCATAATACCAAATATATGTGTATGTGTAAAGTGTGTAGAGTATGTACCTGAATTGTGGAGTGGTGTAGTCGAAGTGTGTTTGGCGTGTCGAGGGATCTCCCCCATACTTGTTTTCTGCTTTGTTGCATAAAAAATAAAGTAGAGACACACAAGACATAATAATAATAATCTTTTTTAATCTTGAGGTATTTATTACAAATGACTAGTAGCAAACTGACAATAATAGTAAATCTAAACCGAATTTAAAGATAAATAACTAAGATGCATTGCATCAAGATCTAATCTAGATAACTTAGCGGCGCTCTAACTCCTTGATCTTCTTATTGGCACTAGCAAGATCATGCCTAAGGCCTAGTATAACGGTGTTGTGGTTAGAGAGCTGCCTAGTGATGGAGTTAACCGAGGACTAGAGGTCTATGATGACTCTGTCTAGCCTGCGAACGTCCTCATCAATATCTACTATAGTCTTGCGACGCTTAGGAGGTTTCTCAAAAGCATTGAGAGTGTGCTTCGGGGATGCCTTTGGAGGGATGAAACGGACTTTGGCTGCTCTAATCCCTTCAAAGTAAGGCCTCTCTTCCTCCGTAGTGTAGCGGATGCTGCTGATCTCGCCGCTCCTGTTGGTCTTGACTCCAATCACCCTCTCATTGGGTCTGGGTGGAAGGATCCTCGTGCCGGCTGGCACCTTGACGGTGGTCTCCTTCTTGGATGATGATCCCTTAAGAAGTAGGGGTTGTGGCGGTGCGGTGAGAACTGGTTGAGCATGGTAGGATTGGGCGGAGTTGCGCTGGCGTAATGGCATGGCTTCGAGCTGTCGCTCTGTGTTAGCCGGGACGAGAGCATGGGCGTCGGGGTCTTCCTTGGGATTCTTGTTGAGGTCGTAGGGAACGACTTCCCAATCGTCAAGGAACTCTTCGGCCATTGGAGCCGCGAGGGACTAAACAAGCTCTAATTGAAGAAGAAGAGAAGGCTTGGGTTGATTGGTGTTTGAAAACTGACGTCAGGGGTCTGTTTATATAGGGGTCAAAAAGTGCCTCTAGGGGTTGTTCGGGTTGCTCCCGTCGATGTGCGTGCGAAACTTTCCATCTGAAGGATTATTTGGATTACCATAAGTGTGTTTTCCGCGACGGGGGAAGTCGGGACCGTGAGGGGTCACGGGCTGGGCGCCCGCCCTCTTCATCAGGGCGCCCGCCCTGTGTCTGGCCCCTTTGTAGGCCCGCTTCCTCGAGCGTGTTTCTAGATGCAAAACTTATTAGGAAAATATATGTGTGACCCGAAAATGTCAGATTAAAAAGGTTGGGCTCTAAATTTCCATGGGAAGGTAAAAATGGATTACGTCTATTTCTTCTAATTCTTTATTGGGCTCTAAAAATAATTTAAGACGTTGACCATTTACATTGAATAATGTACCTTCGTCATTTTGAAGTGTGATAGCTTCATGGGATGATGAATTGATCACCTTGAATGGTCCTTCCCATTTACTCCGGTGTTTTCCATGCCCGAAAAGCTTCACCCTAGAATTAAAAAGTAATACCTTATCTCCGAGTGCGAACTCCTTCTTCTTGATCCTCTTGTCATGCCACCTTTTGACTCTTTCTTTATAGATCTTTGAATTGTGATATGCTTTCTCTCGCCATTCTTCCAATTCTGATAGTTGCATTCTTCTATGATCTCCAGCGATATCTAGGTCCATATTCCATCTCCTTATGGCCCAGTGTGCTTTGAACTCTAATTCAACAGGTAGGTGGCAAGTCTTCCCGTACACCAATTGGTATGGAGACATTCCAATTGGGGTCTTGTACGCTATCCGGTATGCCCAGAGTGCATCGGGTAACTTGTCCTTCCATGCCGTTACCATTTCATTCAGTCTTCTGAAGAATATTCTTGATTTGCTTGTTGGAAATCTCTGCTTGGCGACTTGTCTGAGGATGGTAGGGGGTAGCGACGTTGTGACGGATTCCGTATTTTGATAGATATTGCTTGAAGCATTTGTCAATGAAGTGAACTCCTCCATCACTTATCACTACTCTGTGAACTCCAAATCTTGGAAATATAATTTCTTCAAACATCCTCTTTGAACTGATGTTGTCGGCATGCTTGCAAGGTAATGCCTCTACCCACTTGGAGACGTAGTCAACTGCCACCAAGATGAACTCACACTTCTTTGATGGGGGAAATATACCCATGTAGTCTATTCCCTAGACATCAAAGAGCTCAATCTGAAGGTTGGTGGTGAGTGGCATGGCATCCCTTGTGTTTATGTTTCCATGCCTTTGACATGGCCCACATCTTTTGATATATTGCTTTGTGTCTTCATACATTGTAGGCCAGTAGAATCCACACTGCCAGATCTTTGAATGTGTACAGAATGCTCCATAATGACCTCCATATGGTGATGAATGACATCTGTCGATGATCTTCCATCCTTCCTCACTGGTCACACATCTCCTGAGTAAGCCATCAGAGCATACTCGGATGAGGTGGCCAATCCCATATATGTGAACGACTTTCTTGAATAAGCTTCTTCTTGTTTGCTCCTGGTGGTACATACCCTGAAACCATATAATTAACAATATCTGCATACCAGGGGTCAGACCTGTTAATCCCGTAGAGCATGTTGTCCTGGAGTGAATCATTGATGGGGGTTTCCTGTGGACTCTTAAAATACATTCTAGACAAGTGATCAGCAGCAGTATTTTCTACTCCCTTTTTATCTTTTATTTCTAAGTCAAATTCTTGGAGTAATAAGATCCATCTAATCAGGCGAGGTTTAGCATCTTTTATAGTGAGCAAATATTTTAGTGTAGCATGATCAGTGTAAACAATCCTTTTAGCTCCAACAAAATAAGATCTAAATTTATCAATGGCAAAGACAATAGCCAGAAGCTATTTTTCAGTCGTTGCATAATTAAGTTGAGCTCCTGTCAAAGTTTTACTGGCATAAGCAATTGCATGATGCTTCTTATTTTTAGTTGGTCCCAAAACTACCCCCACAGCATAATAACTAGCGTCACACATAATTTCAAAAGGTAACGACCAATCAGGGGGTTGAATGATTGGTGCAGAGATGAGTGCTTTCTTTAATAAATTGAAAGATGTTAGACATGCATCATCAAATTCGAAAGGAGCATCTTTGGCTACCAAAAGAGTAAGTGGTCTAGCAATGAATGAAAAATCTTTTATGAATCTGCGATAAAAACCAGCATGGCCAAGAAAGCTCCGAATTCCTTTTATATTCACAGGTGGAGGTAGTTGTTCAATTACTTCAATTTTAGATTTATCTACCTCAATACCTCTTTCACACACTAGGTGTCCCAGCACTATTCCTTCCTTAACCATAAAATGACATTTTTCCCAATTAAGGACTAAGTGCTTTTCTTCACATCTTTGCAAAACCTTGTCTAAGTTTTCAAGACAACTATCAAAAGTTTTTCCATAAACAAAGAAATCATCCATGAAAACTTCCATAATCTCTTCAATCATATCAGAAAATATAGACATCATGCATCTTTGAAAAGAAGCTGGTGCATTACATAACCCAAAAGACATTCTACGGTAAGCATAAGTTCCATATGGGCATGTAAAAGTGGTTTTGCTTTGATCATCGGGATGGATCGGGATCTGGTGATACCCTAAATATCCATCTAAGAAACAGAAGAACGAATGGTTCGCTAATCGCTCTAGCATCTCATCTATGAATGCATGGAAAATGATCCTTTCTCATGACTTTGTTTAGTTTTCTATAGTCTATGCACATCCGCCATCCTGTGACGGTGCGTTGCAGAATTAGCTCGTTATTTTCATTCATAATGACAGTCATGCCTCCCTTTTTAGGCACAACTTGTACTGGGCTCACCAACTCACTGTGCGGCACAGGATCTATAATCCCTGCATGCAGCAACTTTATAACTTCCTTTTTAGCTACCTCTCTCATCGTGTTGTTAAGTCTATGTTGGGGTTCTCAAGAAGGTGAAACAGAAGGATCTGTTGGAATACGATGGGTACAAATCATAGGACTGATTCGTGTAAGATCTTGGAGTGAGTAGGCAACAACTTAGTGATGTTTCTCAAGAATGGTCATTAATCGCAGAGCTTGCTCCTGAGTGAGTTTATCACTAATGATCACAGGAAACTCTGGATTATTGTTTAGGAAAGCATAGATAAGACCGGGTGGTAAAGTTTTAAGCTCTATGGGAGGTCTAGGCGTTTCTGCAAACTCATCTAAGGGTTTAGGTTCACAAGGTTCAGCTTCTTCTTCCATGAAGAAAGGAGCTTCGTCTTCTAAGTCTGGTTCATCTAAAAGCTCTAGAGATGCAGCCTTTACCTCCTCCATAGGATCAGGCAAAAGATATGACTCGGCCTTATTATTTAAGGAGTGTGAAATTGTTATGGGAAATTTAAAAGTTTTTTTCCAAAAGAAATGTGTAGCTTTCTAGTATGACCTTCATAAAGGAGTCTTTTAAAAGGTTGTCCTATCAACAGGTCGAAGTCCCATGTATCAAGGATATAGAAGTTCAAATGAACCATGGAGCCTTCTACCGTAAGAGGTAGGACATTAATAATTCCAAGATGGGGGACTAATCATCCCAAAGATTCCGTTATGACCATTGTTGTGGGGGTTAAGACCAAATTTTTAAATAATTTAAGTGCAAAAGATTCAGACATGATGTTGATCCCCACAATAGGATTATATAGAGCATCAAATCGATCAGAATCATAAGCACAGCGTATAGTTATAGAGGGTTTGTCTAAACGGATCACCTCAGAGGAAAGCTCTGATTCCTCCAACCATTCGCTACTCATGATTGAGATAAGCTCTCTCAATTGATGTTCACTTGGTAAACAAATGCTAAAATGGCCGTTTTGGGGTCTATTAGTAGAATGGTAGTTTGAAACGTTTCCAAAATCGGCAAAAAGATCAGATTCTATATCAGGAGAGGTATTCCTTCGAGGGCTCCTCTCAACTCTATGATGAACCTGTTCTCCTCCAGGGGCCAGGGGGTCTGGTTTTATAGTCCCCTCAGGTAAACGTTGGCCGTTTGATCAAACCGACATTGATTGTTATCCTTGATCCTTTAGGTCGGTGGAGCATGCTCCGCGAGTTTGGACGTGGTTGGGCAGAACTCTTGGGCGGCCGCCCTAGGGGGGTGGGCTGGCGCCCTGCCCCCGGGCCCGACTGCCTTCCCGTTCGTTCCCGTGGCTTCTGGAGTCTTCTAGATGGTAGAAAATTGTGCGGTGCGTTGATATCTCTATGTAATCCCGACATGTGGGCCTTTCTTCCTTATTTCCTGATAACCCCCTACAGAAACAGATAAACAACAAAACTCATCGAATTCTGTCAGATCAAACCCTAATTCTAGGTGTTGTCTGTATATTGGTCCTTTCCCTTGTTTATTTGATAATTAAAATTGATACTTAAGAACCGTCAACAGCCACCACCATCATCACATCCAATTCTTACAGATGGCTATGACCTCGGCCCTAATCTAATAGCCATGATTCAGGAGCAACCCTTCTCTGGGCAAGTAGATGAAGATCCATACACCTACCTTAGAGAATTCGAGAAGTTGTGCTCTTGCCGATCTATTTCTGGCATGACACAAGAAACCCTTAAATGGAAATTATTTCCGTTCTCCCTTTTGGGAAGAGCAAAAAAGTGGTATGCTTATTCTGTAGGAGGCGTTAATGGAAATTGGGATGATCTTCAGGACAACTTTTGTCTCGCTTTCTTCCCACTTTTTCGAATCGCTGACCTTAGAATCAAAATTCTTACATTCAAACAAAGAGAGAAGGAAACTTTAGGAGTAGCTTGGGCTAGGTTCACAAGCCTTAGCATTTCCGGTCCGAACCTTTCCCTACCTAACCATGTATTGTACTACCACTTTTATCGTTGTCTAAACAAGGAAGCTGCTCTTCAAATCAACATTGCTTCAGGAGGCTCATTCACACAAAAACTCACAGAGGAGGGGAGAGCTATCCCAGGGAGAATCCTTGAAAATACCCCTTACACAGGCATTTATGATGAGTTTCCTGAAGAAGAAAAAGAATTCGAGCCTGATCCTAAACCGAAAGATGAGGAACTTGCAACCGAGTTAGAAATTCCACCTGACCCATCTATTAATTTGGTTGTAGAGAAACCTCGTGATAAGGGAATGCAAAACCAACTAAGGGATGATGAACCACCACCTTTAGAGCATCCCTTTGAATTCGAGGATGATCTTTTTGAAGATTATGGAAACACCTCGAATTTTCCTATCCAAACATGACCTCTAGCAGGGACCACTCAATCTGTTCTAAGAGTATAATCTGTTGACATAGAACACATCAAAAGCCTTTCGGCTATTCTCAGTTATGAATGGCTAACAGAAGTTGAGCTGTCTCCTGAGGTAGCTCGAATCATCACTCCTTCAACCATTCTTCTGTGCCAAATAAGAGGCTCTGCTAGGAAGGTCCACTACAATCCATATGTTGGGATAAATGTTATTTCCAAGGAGTTAGCTGACACTCTTTATCCCAACGAGTCCATAACCCCATCTCAGAAACTTTTACAAAGTCCATCTGGATTAATTCTAGAAAGCCATGGGGTATTAAGGGTAGTTCCTGTTAGAATCAAGGACTCTTGAATATGTCTAGATTTTCACATTTTTGACATACCAGAGTTTCCTCTCTTGATTGGTGAAACTTCTACAAGGACAACCACAACGAGGTCATTTAGACTTCAAGGTTGGGAATTCCACTATTGTTGTTCCTCTTGCTAGATCAATTAACACGATAGTGGAACCCAAACTTGAACCACATCCTATTGAGGAGATCTTATTGCTGACTCAAGAGGAGATGGCCCAACCATTCTTTAATCATGAACACCTTGGTCAAGAAGAAGAAGAGTTGGTAGAACCCGTTGAGCTAAACAAAAATGAACAACCTTCACCTCCTTTGGTATAATTAAAACCTCTTCCTTCTGGCCTTAGATATGTCTTTTTGCACAACAACCTAAAAACTCCAGTAATTATCAGTGACAAGCTTTCTGATTATGAAACACAACAACTTGTTACTATTCTTGAAAGGCATAGATCAACATTTGGCTACTCTCTCGAAGATCTCACGGGCATTAGTCCCATTCTCTGCACTCATCGTATCCCTATTGATCCCAATTTTACACCTTCATGGGAACCACAACGGAGACTTAACAATGCTATGCGAGAGGTTGTTAAGAAAGAGGTCCTCAAACTCTATAATGCTGCGATTATTTATCCTGTGCCACATAGTGAGTGGGTTAGCCCTATCCAAGTAGTGCCAAAGAAAGGAGGAATGATGGTCGTTAGGAATGAGAAGAATGAACTCATCCCATAATGAATTGTCACTGGATGGCATATGTGTATTGACTATCGAAAACTCAACAAGGCTACAAAGAAAGATCACTTTCCGTTACCTTTCATTGATGAAATGTTGGAACGGCTTGCAAACCACTCTTTCTTTTGTTTCCTTGATGGTTATTTTGGATATCACCAAATCCCAATCCACCCAGATGACCAAGAAAAGACTACCTTTGCATGCCCGTATGGAACTTATGCATACCGATGAATGTCGTTTGGACTGTGCAATGCTCCAGCTTCTTTCCAACGGTGCATGATGTCTATTTTCTCGGACATGATTGAGAAGATCATGGAGGTTTTCATGGATGATTTTACCGTCTATGGCAAAACCTTCGATCAATGTTTGGAAAATTTAGATAGAGTCTTGCAGCGTTGTGAAGAAAAGCACTTAATCCTGAACTGGGAGAAATGCCATTTTATGGTTCAGGAAGGAATAGTGCTAGGACATAAAGTGTCCGAACATGGTATAGAGGTGGACAAAACAAAGATTGAAGTTATTAAAAAACTTCCACCTCCCACGAATGTGAAAGGAATCCGTAGTTTGTTGGAACATGCAGGGTTCTATAGACGCTTTATCAAGAACTTCTCTCAAATTGCTAGACCCCTAACTAGTCTCCTAGCTAAGGATGCACCTTTCATCTTTAGTGATGAGTGTCATGAATCTTTTCAAACTCTTAAGAAAGCACTCATCTCAGCCCCGATTATCCAACCACCTGATTGGAATCTTCCTTTTGAGATCATGTGTGATGCTACCGATTTTGCGGTTGGTGCCGCTTTAGGTCAAACCAAGGATAAAAAGCATTATGCCATATCCTACGCTAGCAAAACCTTGTCTGGACCACAGTTTAATTACATTACAACTGAAAAAGAGCTTTTGGCTATTGTCTTTGCTATATATAAGTTTAAATCTTACTTAGTGGGGGCAAAGATAATCATCTATTCAGACCATGCTGCTCTCAAGTACCTCCTCACTAAGAAAGATGCTAAGCCTCGTCTAATTCGATGGATTCTTCTACTCCAAGACTTTGACATAAAAATCCGAGATAGGAACGGAGTAGATAATTCCATAGCCGACCACTTGTCTATGCTTCACTATAAGGAAACACATGATGAGCTTCCTATAAATGACTACCTAAGGGATGACACTCTGCTTACGATAACACATGCAGATCCATGGTACGTAGACATCGTAAACTTTATAGTAAAAGGCTATGTCCCACCTGGTACAAACAAAGGGAAGTTGCTTCACGATAGTCGTTTCCACCTTTGGGATGAACCATATCTTTTCTGAGTCTGCGCTGATGGACTCTTGAGAAGGTGTGTTCCTATGGCTGAGGCTACTCAAATTATGGAAAGATGCCATGCCTCGCCATATGGAGGACACTACGGAGCATTCCGGACACATGCTAAAATTTGGCAAAGTGGCTTTTTCTTGCTAACGATGTATGAAGATACAAAGGACTTTGTCAGGAGATGCCACCGATGTCAAAAAGATGGGAATATCAACTCACGAAATGAAATGCCTCTCACAAATAATCTTCAAGTAGAACTTTTCGATGTATGGGGCAATGATTTCATGGGGCCATTCCCTATGTCTGGGTATTGTGGGTATATCTTAGTAGCTGTGGACTACGTGTCCAAATGGGTAGAAGCCCTACCTTGTCGATCAGCTGATTCAAAACATGCCAAGAGAATGTTCCATGAAGTAATCTTTCCTCGCTTTGGTATACCCCGGATAGTTATAAGCGATGGAGGTTCCCACTTCATTGACAAAATATTTCGGAAGTACCTAGCCAATCATGAAGTTCGACACAACGTCGCAACACCATACCATCCTCAGACTAGGAGTCAAGCCAAAACATCTAACAAACAAATCAAAAATATTTTACAAAAGACCGTAGATGAGATGGGTAAGGGGTGGAAGGACAAACTTCCTGATGCACTTTGGGCATATAGAACTGCATTCAAAACACCCATAGGCATGTCACCTTATCAACTTCTATATGGAAAAACTTGTCATTTGCCGATGGAAGTAGAGTTTAAAGCTCATTGGGCACTCAAGAAATGGAACATGGATCTCCATCTTGCTAGCGAGAATCGTCTGATGCATCTAT